>NW_021415225.1:145470-183413 GCF_001605985.2 Dendrobium catenatum | reverse complement strand
AAGCTTGCGAGCTTTGTCCGTCTTCTTTCTCATCCCCTCCGGAAATCTTGCGAGCTCTTTCCAACCTTTCGTCTCGGCTTTGAATGTCTTTCATCTCTCCGCAAGTGCCACTCCATCTGTATCTTTCGTCTCTAAGTAAAGCAACTTTAGGGTGTCTTTGATTTTCAATTCGAGTTTGTTAGATCGTCGTTTGTAGTCTTTTAATTTCTTCTTTTTAGTTTAATTTGAAATGTAAGAGTTTGTTCTTCCTCATCTTAGTCACGTCATTCGTGATTTAGTGGGTTGTCGTCGGTTCAAGGTCACACAAATCTCTCGTGTGGGCGAGGGGTATAGTCTCCCTATATTTCTTGCCCCCACCAAAAACTCATGTTGATGTTGGTTTGCCCGGATGAAGAACAAAGGTGAAATGCATACCTAGAGGTTGACTAAAGAGTTTACATCAATTTATAAAAAAGGCAAGAGGATTGCTTAAAAAAGTCCATTTAGTGAGATATAGTTAGTCTTCAATACGCCTATGCCAAATTTGTCGATATATCAAAACTTGATTGTCAAGATATACTCCACCAAAATGAAGGAGATTTAAGAGTGATCAAATCTGTGCACGATTATACAACCATGCACTCTTTTGCTTCTAAAATATACCTGGAAGGATGAAAAGCTCGTCTTCCAAAAGGACATTGAAGCAAATACTGTAAATGATGGAGAAGTCTCCATTATTGAAGGGAACTAGAAGGGTCACCTCTTGATCATACAAATAAGAAAAGGATGCGAGGAAATTAGTTCCTTATTGATTTTGACGAGCTTGAAAATGTGACATTAATACAGAAATATGTCAAACTAAGTAGCACACTAGGTTTAGTTTTATATATTTGTACGAGGCTACTAAAGATGATATTCTATGTAAGCTCTATAAAAGTAGAAATTCTCAAAATTTAAAATTTCAAAAGTAGTTTCTAGGATCTCCTATAAACTTCTTGAAGGAACAATTGCCAATCAAAACTTAGTGGAATGCTAAGGAAGCTGGGCAAGCAGCTTCCACTTAGTTTGAAATAAAAAAATCCATAGGTGGGAATTCCTCTTTAAAGAGAATTTGTGATCTAGATATCAAATCATAAAGGGGATTTCGAATAAGACTGTCTACTTTCAAGAAGTATATTCGATGAAGTTAAAAAAAAAGTATATTCGATGAAGTTATTATCAAAATTTATCAGATCATGGAGGGATTGAGAGATTGAGACAATTCATATTCGATGAAGTTATTATCAAAATTTATCAGATCATGGAGGGATTGAGAGATTGAGAATTCAGTTCAAACTGTTTGATTTCATAATGGAGTTTGCTAATGGTGGTGATTCTCAGATCACATCATTGAGATTAAAGAGAACATCCCTAGGAATCTACCGGCAAGGGCCATAAATTGGTGGTTTAGCTATTAAGATAAAAGTAGGAAATGCGGCTATTGGATCAAAATCCATATTACAAAGAGATAAGGATGTGCTTGAATTTTGAAGTTGTTTGGATAAGTTTGTTCTTTTTGTTTTTTTGGTTCTAGTTACAGTAGAAGTCTGTTGTAATTATCCTTTAAATCTGAACTTTATTTGAGTTGTTGTTTGAAGGTGGGTTTCTTATATTGTGAAGTTTAAGAGTTGTTTACTTCTATTCTGGAGTCAATTTAGGATAGATTAGGTATGTTTCTAAAATATTTTTTCTGTTGTAATTTCTTATAAATAAACTTGTTTCCTGCTTTGAAAGTTAATTCCATATTTCCCAAAACCCTCTCTCTTTTTTCTCCCTCTCTTGTAGCTGATGGTCCTTCCTATAGCCCTAAGAGCCTTTGCTCACTTTACCATTTCCTCTAATAGCTGTACATTGATTGGTCATTTTATTTAATTGTTGTTGCTGCAACCTGTTTCATCAAGGTGTTGGTCTTGATCTGTGCACGGGTAAACAATAATTTGATTGTTATTTTAAAGCTTTCTTGAATCAAATATGATGTAGGACTATGTATGCTTTAAATGATTGAAATAAGAATTTGCACGCTTTTAAGTAAGAGCAATAAATATTAAAACGTTAGCCATTTAACGACAATAGAAAAGAAGAGAGGAGTGCCTCTGCTTAGGCCAAATCACATGATAATAGGTGTTATGGGTTGGGGAAGGCCGGCTAGGTTAGAGAGAGAGAGGTGGAGGAAAAATGGTTCATATTTTAAGGAGGGAGGATGGAGGGAAATTGGGAAATTGTTTCCCTAATCAATCCTTTAAGTTTGTAAAGGATTTAAAGGGAAATTGGAGAGATGGAGGGGCGGGTAAGAGAGAGGGAGAGGCCTTGAATTCTTTCCAAGGAGAGAGGCTTTAAGTTTGGAAAGTATTTAAGTGGGGCATGGAAGGGGGCCGGCGGCATCAATAGGGGAAGAGGGGTTTGGGGAAAGAAATCAAGCCTACTTAATTTGGAATATTAAATTAAGAAGGATGGATCTCATTACAATCTAATTTAAAATTCAAATAGGATTAATTTTGGAAACTTTCCCAAAATAGAACTTTGTATTTTCGGAAACAAATTCAAATTCAAATAGATTTGAATTATGAGTTAATTATGTTACATAAAATATAAAGACCCAAATAGGAAGGGCTTTTAGTGCATGCTTTGATGGGGGAAAATCAAAGGGGGCGGCGACTAGGGTTGGATGGCCGCCAGTTTTGGTGGTGGCGGTGTGGTTGGTTGGGTGAAGAGGGGGGTGGACTCGGCCACAAGGGGAGGAGGGGCTTGAGGCGACCGGTGGTGAGGTGGTTTGGGGAGTGGCTGACGGTTTTGGAAGGGGCGGCTGGGCCGTGGGGTGGAAGGGAAGGGAGGGAGAAAGAGGAAAAAATGAGAAGAAAACAACCACGAACCCATACTCTTTCAAGATTGGTGGGTGATCCGCTTCCCTCTCATATGGATTTCTCTCCAAAGACTCTCAAGCTCTCTCAAGAACTCAATTTGCAGGAATTTGATTATAATTCATTCATTAACCTCAAAAGAAACATAAGTGGGCTATATATAGCCTCATACAATGAAAGGGAAAATAAAAGATAGCCCCTAGGGCTTACATATGACAAAACCCTTAAGGGTATAATGCGAACTGCTACTAAAACAAATACATAATGCAAATAAATAAAACAAATACATATGAAGACTCAAAAATAGATCGGCGCAATCGTGGCTGTAGATCGCCGACCATGTCTTTGATATACTTTCCATTATCTGATGTCCCCATCAAAATATTAGGGACATGTTGCTTTCCAACACAAGGAAAGCTGTTGTATGTTATCTGCATATCTAAAACTCAAAAATAGCAAGTTCTTTGCATTCCTAACATGAAATCAGTTCAACCGTCATAAACCATTTGATCAGAAGGGAAAACAACAACTTAGCTTATCTGGTTGAAGCGAACCTACATTAGAGCAATAACTTGTTATTTGTAGAAAGAAAAAGTTAAATTGGTAACTTTAATTTGATTTGGCAGTCATTAGGGCTTTTCTCAGAAGAATCCCTATAATCCTTGTAATTGTTCTAACTTCACATTATAGGCTTACACAATATTGTTGAGAGGTGGGATACGGATCAAGGTTGTTAAATTATGGATATTCTTTGATGGTAACATCTTTCATGATCATGAACTATTCTCTGCTTGCCTGAATGAGAAAAACTATGATGAATTCTTTAGTTATCATTGTTTTTTTTCTATCGGGTGCACATAGTGCATGAGATCTACTACCAATGCGGTCAATGGGAGGTTGATTTTTTAAGCGTTTTATCTTTTTATCTCTACAAACTGCAGATATCCTTATGATTCCCATAAAGTTTCAGCTACATCTTCTTTATGTCAATTCCCAATTTTTTTTAATGTCTGATTGACAGTGTTCTGATATTCCGTTTCCATTAATTAACTTGTTTTTTGCGATGAAATTTCTCATTTTTTTTAAATTCCAGATCCGAGCAAGATAAGGAGCCTGAACAGGAAACTGTTACTGAAATTACGGGCACGGGTGCTTCTGATGAATCAGTAGCTGACGGTATGTAGATAACTTAGGGAAATGTACTAACTTTGTCCTCTGCAAACTTACTACTGATGGAAGCCTTTTAATTTGTTAACAGTATAAAATATATGTTGTAAACTATTGGTCACCTTATGAATTCCCTTTGTGATATTAGTCATGGAGGCTCATATATTCCTGTTAACAGTCCCTCAGGAAATAGATGAGTATGAGCTTGTTGATCCAGTTGATATTTTGACTCCGTTGGAAAAATCTGGATTTTGGGATGGAGTGGTCAGTGCTTTCTTATCATGCTTGCCTTAATTTTGCATTTTTACCTCAAGCTGAAATCTTATGGAGGTTTATTATATTGTTTATTTATTCCTGTTACCATCTATTTTTCAGAAAGCCACAAAGTGGTCTGAAAGAAGGGATGCCGTGGCAGAACTTACAAAGTTAGCCTCAACAAAAAGAATTGCTCCTGGTGATTTTGCTGAAATTTGCAGGACCCTTAAGAAGGTAATATAACTATCCACAATTTTTGTAGGCTAGACGTTTAAATGTTTTAAGTTGTACTATTTAGTTTTAAAATTTTACTGTAATTTCTTATTGATCTACCATGTTATTATCCAATTGATTCTGTTTATTCATAAAATTCTTTGAACTGTCACGTTTCATGCTTTTAATTATATAATGTTATAAAAAAATTATATCATGCTATTCTTGTTTTGAATGCTTATTTTTCTGAGTTATTATGCTTTCCTCTAGCAATCACTGTCGTGCTTGTGCATCTATTAAGTTTTTTTAATATACTTTATCTTTGCTGATCGATCTCATCTACTTATTGTGGTTCCTTACCAATGAATATCATCTAGTTGTGTGTGGTTTAGACGTGTTTTACTTAATATTGTCAATTAACTTCCCAACTGTTAATTAATGCTTTTAACATTTTATTTTGAAACTTTGATTATGCAGCTTGCTACTGATGTGAACCTAGCTGTTTCCGTAGAGGCCATTCAAGCAATTGGAAATCTAGCTCGTGGTTTGAGAACTCATTTTACTGGGAGTTCACGCATCTTATTGCCTGTCTTATTGGTAAGAAACACGACTATTATATTCTAGGTTCTGGAATTGCAGGTTCCCTTGTCAAATTGTCATTTATGTGTTCTTCAAAGTGCTGTAATTTCCATAATTTAATGTTGTTTTTTTGTCTGATTCCTTGAAAATGCTTTATTTCTCATATTGTATGAATATAGTGGGCACATGTGTTTAGGTTTTTGTGCTTTCTGTTTTGGTTGTTCACAGGAAAAGTTGAAGGAGAAGAAACCAACTTTGACAGACGCTCTTAGCCAGACTCTTCAAGCTATGCACAAGGCTGGATGTCTTACACTTCCTGATGTAATTGAAGGCAAGTACTTGCTAATAAGACGGATTGATGCATATGAGTTTGGTACTGACCCTGAATGTTGGATGTGGAAAGGAAGATGAGTGGGTTGAACAAATGGTGTTTTAGTTTGTTCAACTATCTGAATATACGCCATATTTGTTTGTATAATATTGAGAATCATGGAGCTTAAATCTGACATCTTGTCATTCCTGGGTTACAAATTCGAAGGCAAGACATTTCAATAAAGTTAGAGTGAATGTCTGTATCATTAAGAGGGCGTTCATCAAATCTTTGAGTTCATGCTCATCTATTTGGTATGCTCATGCTACAAAGGCAACTAATTGTTATATTGTCCAAAAGACGAGTTTTGTGATTTGTCCATGTTTCGTTGCTCTGTCCACGTTTTGTTCCATTAAAATTTGGTTACATCATTGCTTTGCTTTTTTGGAAAATCGGGACATGGAAACACCTTTTTTTTTCTTTTGTTAAAAAAAAAATAGAATTTGCTGGAAATGTTGGTTCTGTGAATCCCTCATAATATAGAATGATAACTTGGGTCTGAAATAATGTCTAAATTACTCAAAATTTTGATATAGTAATGATGTGATACCGCTAGGAGTTACTTGAGAAATTAAAAGGAACAATTGATTAAAATGTTGCTAATGAAAATTATGGCTTGCTCATAAAGAAGAGTTAAGAATCTAAAGTAATCAACTTGCTTAGGCCAATAAAGTGCGATTGATATTAACCGAAAAATTCAATCAAAATTCAAAACGATAGTAAATACTAAGTACACAAAACATAATCCACTACTTAACAACGAAAGGTTCACCTTGAGTACCTTCTCATTCAATCACTCTTAGGCTTTAGCGAAGAAAGATGAGCCATACGAAGAAGGATATTACCACTAGGAAGATGGCGCCGAGGACCTTCATTGACGGAGCGGTAGCCGGCGGCGGAGGAGGCGGTGGATGACCGACGATTATCCAACGACCCAGTGAAAGGTGCTCGTCAATCGACAATGTTAGTTGGTATAAGATGTGGTCGATGTATCCTTCAACCGTTTCATCGTTTCCAAAGAAGACATCAAAGAATGGGGATCCAAGAATGTCCGTCATTCCTTGATCGTCGAATACAAATCCGTGGTCGATTTCAGGATTGGCCATGCACTAATGATGAGGTTGGGAGGAGAGGTTGTCTTCTTCTTTTGGCTTCAAGTTTCATGAGCAAACTAAGGTTTCCAAGAGAGGGGTTGCAAGGAAGGGGCGGCCAAAGTAGGGAGAAGGGGGCGGGTGGCTTGGAAGAGGAGCTTAGGTTAGGTTGAGGAGAGGATGGAGTTTAATCCAAATCTGAAAGTAATTTTAAATTTTGAGTAAATTTGGAGGGAATTTGATGTAAAACATATGCATGGAAACAAGAACTGTTTGGGAATTTTAATATAGGATTATTAAAGCGTTGCTAGTTATAGAATTAATGCTTACCCAAGTTAGGCTTTCAGAATTATCAAGTAGAAATTATGTAAGGCATGCGGTTACAACTAGATTAACGGGATGCTATCAATTTAACAACATAAAATTAGAGAGAGTAATGTTATGGCAAAACAATAATCCACGGCTAACAAATAGAACTTTTCACCTTGGGTCCCTCACTCACTCTCTTGTTGGTAGCACTTTAATGGAGGAAGATTGAGAGCAAACCAAGCGATGCCACTAGGAGACAAATGACGCTCAAAGTGTAGTCCGTTGGAGAGGTAGCCGGTGGCAGGTAGTCCACGGGATGACTAGTGAGCATCCAACGTCTAGGAAGAATATGCTCCTCGATGGAAGGTGCTAGTGTAAATTGGATGCGATGTAACCTTCTTAGTGTTGTGGGCAGCAAATCTGAACCTGCAAGATAGCACACAAAGATTTCCCGACCGGCTGAACAACAGGAGGAGAAGTAGAATTTCTCTGGACAACAATTAGCAGAATCTGGACAGCAACTTTCAAGGCTCCAATATTCAGGTTCAACTTATGGAACCTGTCCAGGGATCTGGACAGTAAGCTAGAGAGGGGAGTTTCAACGATTTCCTCTTGTTGGATGCACAGGAACTTGGAGAATGAAGTGGAAAAGTAGGTGGGCAACTATAGAGATGATCTTGGAGTTAATTTCCCTTGCTTAGGTGGCATGTTAGCAATTTCAAATTAATTGGAAGGAAATTTTGAATTTCAAACTTGCTGACTTCTCCCTTTATTGCAAGAACCCAAATTAGGGAGTGATTATGATGATTGGAATCATCATAATGATGTGGGAGGTGGAAGGGGGCCGGCGGTCAAGGGGAAACATGGAGTTTTGGCATTGGGTTGAGGTGGTCACTAGCTTAGGCCGGCGGGTGGGGTTCCTTGGTTGGCCTGCTGCTGCAGGTATGGGCTCAGGCGGACGGCGGTGGGGTGGTGCGGCCGGACGGGAGTTGAAAGGGATGGGATCTAAGGTTTAACGGCAAGGGAGGGGGCTGGTGGTTCGCCGATCAAGTAGTGGGGGTGGTGGGGGAAAACCGGCGGCTAGGGGAGAAGGAAAGAAGAAGAAAAATAGAGAGAAACCAAGAGCTCCACCAAGGGGCTGTTGGGTATTGCTTTGAGCCTCTCCTAGGCTAATCCTCACTAAAGAACTCACAAAGAGAACTCTAGAACTCACAAAGAGATCCAAAACCAAAGTTGAAATTTCATATTAATATTCATCCCCCAGTACAATGCATTTGGCCTCCTATAAATAGGCCAAAATGAAACAAAAACTAAAAGGCATAAATGCCCTCAGGGCTACAATATTAAATGACCACCCATAAGGGTAAAACTGAAAAATAAAATAAACTACTACATAAAATGACTCAAAATACAAACTCCTGATCGTGGGTTTAGGGTTTAGGGTTTTCCGGCTTTTCTGATGGTACACGTCGAAATCGCTGACGATGTCTTCATCAGAATTAATTTGAAATTTGAAAATCAAATTAATTAGGGATGGAGCCTCATTAGGAAGCCAAGAGGGAATTTCCCCTATATGTGGCCGGCGACATTAAGAGGGAGAGGGGAGGGGATTATGGAGAGATTAAACACTTTCCAAACAAGTTGAGGTCAATTAGGAGGGAAAATAATAATTCCGCTCTAAATGAAATTTGGATTGGATTCAAATTTGAAAACTTTACTTATTTAGAATTTTGTAAATATGGAAAGTTTTTGAATTTCAAATTTGAATTTCAATATTTTCTAACTTCTCCCTTTATTGCAAGAACCAATTAGGGGGTCATTAAAATCATCATAATGATGGGGAATATGGATGGGGCAGGCAGTCAAGGGGGGAAGAAGGAGGCTTGGCGTCGGGTTGAGGTGGCCAAGAGCTAGGCTGGCGGGTGGGGGTTGGAAGGGAAATTTGATGGGATCAAGGGGAGATATTTTGATTGCGGGATGAAGGTGGAAAGATGATGAGGAGCCGGTGGGAGATAACAGAACTTGAATAGAGAACGTAAAAGAAAACCACGAGCCATGGACTCTTCCGGTGACTGGTGGGTATTGCGCTTGCCAACTCGTTGGGCTCTCCCTTCTTTGTAGTGCACTCACAAGAAGAAGAAGAAGAAGAAGACAAAATAAAATATCATATCATTCATCAAAATTCTTACAACACATTAGACCATTATATATAGGTCTTACTCATGACAAAAAGGAAAAGTACGCAATTGCCCTCTGGGCTACAAGAACAAAACAATTCCCCAAAGGGGTAAATTCAGAAAACAATAAATAACTAAATAAACATAACATGAAGAAATGCATCAGAAGTAAAGGCGCTGAATCGTAGCCGTAGATCTGCGATTCCTTCTTCGATAAACATGTCAGTAGCGTTGGTCGATGTCCTCATCAAGTAATTTTCTAAAATTAACGTAGAAGTTGAACGACTGTGTTAGGAAGGCTTATTCTAGTTTTTTTGCTGGTTTGCATCTTATTTGTTGAAGCCATTTATGGTTGAAGCCATTTATGGTGGCTGTTTCATTTCCATTTTTTTTTCAAAATATTTATTTTGTGAGCTGAATTTTAATTGCTATTGCAGATGTTAAGGGGGCAGTGAAAAATAAAGTTCCTCTTGTGCGTTCGTTAACTTTGAACTGGGTGACCTTTTGTATAGAGACAAATAATAAAGCAGCCGTGCTCAAGTTACATAAAGACTACGTTCCTATTTGCATGGATGTGAGCAAAAAAAAAAACAAGTTCTTATCATTCTATTATAACTCTTATTTTAATCTTATATTCATTTTTGCTATTTTTATTTGTTAAATTTATTGCAAAACAACCGGTTACACTGTTTTATTTAGCTTAATATTATTTTCTGTCAAGTGTCTGAATGATGGTACACCAGAAGTCCGAGATGCATCTTTTTCTGCTTTAGCGGCTATAGCGAAGGTATTGAATGATAATTATTTTTAAGCATTGAACTAACAGGTTTGAGTTTTCAGTTTCAAAGCATCATTGAACTTTTTGCATTCCTTTTATGTAATAGATGGTTGGCATGCGACCATTAGAAAGGTCATTAGAAAAATTAGATGAAGTGAGGAAAAAGAAACTTTCGGAAATGATTGGTGATGGTACATCTCTCATGAATACGGGATCAGGTCTGACTTGCTGCTGTGCATCCGTTTTCTTATCCTAATCATTATAATGGATTTTGCTGTTTCGTTTCCGTAATGTTGATGTTTTTTTAGCAGCTCCAATATCGGCTTCAAGTTGTAATGTGTCTGGTCCTGAGGTGAGTTTCCACATCTTTTTACTTTTCTTAAGATCCATTTTCTTAACTTGCCATTTACTCTTGTTGAAGCAATTTAAAGCATATGATTTTTCTTTTCCTTTTCAATAGACATTATGATGTTTTAAAATTAATATTCCTTTTTTCTTTTGTTCATCTGCACCTTTCTAATAATGCCCTTTAGTATAGGCTATCTTTTGATACTGATATTGATGTTTTGATGATATGTTATTCATCTGTCTTTTTTAATGATCTAATTTCAACACTATTCTGTAGAATTTGTTAATGATGAATACCATTGAAAACTAATTAAAATTGCATCTGTGTGGTCAAATCTAAAAGTAAACCATTTCATCATGATTTATATTTAAGTGATTTGTAATTTTCCTTAAATAGGTTATTTGTCCTTATTGACTCATCATATTTACATGCATTATTTGTTTTTAGCCTTTTTCGCTATCTTTTTTCTTTAAGAATTAGTTAGTGTGCGTTCATTTATATTCATTAGGAAGCATTTTAGTAATTTTGTATTTTATTACTTTACTCGTATCATATTTTATTTTATATTAGTCATTGGTATGATTTGCATGAAGATATTTGTAGAAAATTGACCTTTATAATTATATGTCTATTACTAATGTGAACAGAATATATGTGGAATTCAAACTAGCTGATAAAGTAATGAAACATTTATATTATAATATGTTTTCTTCAAGAGCCTTTTAAAAAATTAGCTGTTAGAAAGGCATGGCTATAAAACAATGCAACACATTGGGTCAACGCTTATAAGTTGTAAATTTAGTGAATTTCTAATATTATTCCAATCTTTAATAAAGCTGATTTGATTTTAAATCATGAACTAGCCAGCATTGTTTTGCATTCTTTTCTCTTACCGTCTTCTCCTTGGAAGTTCACCTCCACAAAACTTTCAAAATAATCTTATTTTTGAAGCTATTATTGGATATATTATCATTTTCACTACTGATAATGTTTACTAAATATATTTTATAAAGCCAAAAAGTCGGTCAACATATGATAATGCAAGGATTTTATTATAGTAAGTTCAACATTTATAATCATACATATTGAAAAATATCATCTGAACAATTTATCAGGACTTAAAATTCTCAAGCCAAATGAATTAATGCAGACTTTCTCCCCCGTTCCCTTATATGGTTTGTAGGTTCATCTTACATAATTTGTGAGAGTTACTATTTGGGCACTATAGCAAGATGTGATTTACATGATTTGTGATCCTTCTTACTATAGTTGGATGCCATGGAATAATCCATAATTTGTTCTCTTTCTAGGGAATTTGGGTATTGTAGGTATCCTAGAATTTGTATTTTTTTTGAGTTATCGGATATTTAAACTCTACTTCCAATGACTTTGAATCTCTGTAGGATTTCATCCTGTTGTCTTATACTGATTTTTGTGACTTAGGGAAATTTTGTGATTATACATAAGGGATACTTGAGGAATACAAAAGATAATTTGTCTAACAATATTTCTTTGAGTTTTTTTGTTTTTATGTTCTTTTGAGTGCTAGATTGGATGTGATTCTTTCTAAGCATAGTAGAAGTGATAACTATCAATTTCTATGGGAAAGCTATTCTTCGTGCCAGTGGGAGACTTTAGATTATTTTTTGTAATTTATTTTCTTTTCTTTAAATGAAGTGATTGTGATGTGAAACCACATAGGAATTGCACGTAGAAATTTATAATTATTGAATTAGGCGTCTCAAATTAAACTTAGTGTTTCACTTTGAAAAGATTTTACGAATTTAAAATTGTTTAAATTGATATGACAAGTAACCACACAATAGAAGACAATATCTCAAAATAATATCAAGATTATAATGAAAACAAGTAGTGCAACAAACAAACAATCCATCACATAACAACGAGAGAATTTACCTCGAGTTTCCTTCACTCGCACTCTTTAGGGGTTAGCGGAAGAAGAATCACCACAATCCGGAAGATGCCACCACGAAGGAGAGTAAGCCGGGGCAGAGATCCAACGAAAGTTAGCCGGAGGAGGGGCTATGTGTAGACGACCGGTGATCCACCAACGTCCGAAGTGAAGATGCTTGACTTCTTTTCTTGCTAGAGGGCTCATGGGATGAGAGGAATTCCAAGAAGGTGGGCAAGCAAGAGGGCCGGCCAAGTGTGGAGGGAATTAGGGTTTGTGGGGTCTATGTTTGGGGTTATGGAAAGAGCATTAAATATGAAATTAATTTCAGATTTAATTAAATGAGGAGGGAAAAAATTTAAAATTCAAATTCAAATTCAAATATGGGTTAGGGGAATTAGGGTTATTAAATCCTCTTTAATTGAGGGTGGAGGGAAGGATTAGAATTCAAAATTTGAATTCAAAATTTGGGCATAAGGGGGGGCTGGCGGTATGGATGAGGGTGGGGTGAAATTGGGAAGGGAATTATTGCTTCCTAATTCCTTGGTTCACTTTAGGGAAGATAATAAATATTCAAATCTAATTTAATGTTAAATTAGACTCAAATTGAAAACCTTCCTAATTTGAAAAGGCTAATTTAGGAAAGTATTTGATCCAAATTTGAATTCCAAATTCGATTAAATTCTCTCCCGAAATATGTGAGTTCATTAAGGTAATTGTTAATGATGATTAAAATCATCATCAAGAGGGCAAGGGTGAGGTGGCTGGCGGTGGAGCAAGGGGATGGGGGGAAGGTGGCGGCTTGAAGGTTAATCAAGTGGTGGGGAGGGGCCGGTGGGCTAGAGAGTGGGTGTGGGTGGCCGACGGGTGGTGGGTGGGGTGGAGTTTGCCGGCGGCTTAGGAGGAGAGGAGATGGCCGGCAGTGGGGCTAGGGGAAAGGGAAGAGAAAAAGAAAACAAGAAACTAACCACGAGTCCCAGCTCCTACTGGTGGCTGGTGGGTGATACTTGGCCCTATCTTAGGGATCACTTCTCTCAAGAACTCACGAAGAGATCTAATGACGAAAATCTGAAATTTCATTCATCAAAATCATCATCCAAATACAAGACCAAGGACCTCATATATAGGCCTCGCCTCATAGAGAAAGAAGATAAATGACTAAAATGCCCATAGGGCTACAACTCAACTCAACAAACAAGCAAGGGTACAAACGTAAATAAAGAAAATTTGATTGTATTATTATTGTTTTTCCACACTTTCTCTTCTATGACTAATTTAGTTCTTTCCATTCCAAGTTCTAAAATTAAACTAGGTATTTCCTATAAATTCTGTATTTGTTGCTACCTCAATTAATAAGAAATTAAGATTCTTCTCTTCAACATGATATGAAAGCTATTTTCTTCAAACTTCCATTTTTTAATTTTCTAATTCCTTTTAGTGCTCTTCATCTGTCTTAATTGTGATCATACTTAAAGATAACATGGCCTCTGATAGAAACTAGTCCTTTGATGTTACTCCAATCTTGAAACAATATCTAAGGCATTAATGTTAGTTAAGAAAGCTTCTCTAACTCACTACTTCTTAGGCATAAGTTGAGGGAGAAAGATTACCTCCTATGGGTTCAATTCATTATGAAATAACAACTTAACAACTTATTTATGATGTTCCATACTGATAGGAAATACTTAAATATTTCAAATAAATTTGAGATCTCTTAGATTTTTCTTGGGCTCTAGCGGCGTCTAGAGATTTGGGAGAGAAAGATTCTCCTCTCGAATAGAGGATCAATTGTATCTTGGTATTTTTTTGTTTCCTTTTATCAAATAACACAAATTATCTACTGTTTTCGTGGGTTTTGTGTGGATTTTTGTGGATAACTCTCGCTGTTTTCCAAAAATTGATAGAAAATACTTGAGATCTACAAATGCTTCCTATCAAATTGGTATCAGAGCTGTTTTTGGGACCTTTGGTGGGTTGTTTTAGTGAATTTCAGCGGTTGTTTTTGGGATTTCGAAGAAGAAAGTTGCTATTTTTGAAGGTCGAAGTCCATATTTTTATTTATACAAAAATTTGGGCATCAATGGCTTCTAAGAAAATGGATGCGTTGGAGGAATGCCTAGAAGTGGAGAGTGGACAAATAAAATATGAAATTTCAGATCTCCAAACTCAAGTTTCAAATTTAAAAAAAGATGTTTCAGCCATCCATGATAAGTTCGATTCAAAATTTTCCATTCTGGAGGAGATGTTGAAGAAAGTGCTCAAGGGCCAAACGAAAATATCGCCGTTGGAGGGGTGAGGGAAGGAGCCGACAACCACGGAAGTGGGGACAATCTGAAGCCAGTCAGACGAAATGAAGATCAAGAGGTGGAGATTTTGGAGGGAACATAAAAAATGCCTCCCTTAGGACCTATTCCTAGGAAGGAGTCCAGTAGAGGATATGTGGAGAGACATGAGGGGGTTGTGCATGAGTGGAGGGATGTTGAATTTGAAAGAGGAGGGGATGAATTGGAAAGACGAGGACTTAATTATGATCAAAGAGGTGCCGAATTTGAAAGGAGGGGTTGAATATGATCGAAGGGGTGCTGAATGTGAAGGGAGGAGAGGTGGGTTTGCGATGAAAGGTTTGTGTATGAATGTAGAAGCGATGATTGAGACACTTGAGGATAACCACCCCTTGGGGAAGGGGAAATTATGAAAGGAACAGAGGAACAGAGGCGATTTGAGGGTCTGGAAACTGAAGATGCCTATCTTTGAGGGAGAGGATGCAGATGGGTGGATTTACAGGATAGAAAGATACTTTACTGTCAATAGTTTGACGGAGGAGGACAAGCTAACGACAGCCGGGATGGCTTGGAAGGGAAGGCTTTAGCATAGTACTAATGGAGGGATATGAGGCGACCGATAAGGACCTGGAGGGAGTTTAAGGACTGCATGTTTGAACGTTTCCAAACCAGCAGGGGAGTGGACTTATACGAGCAGTTCTTCGCTTTGATGCAGGAGGGGATTGTGATGGAGTACCTTGAGCAATTTGAGTACCTTGCAAATCGATTGGATCAGCTTTTAGAGACTGTACTGGAGGGGAACTTTATGAAGGGACTGAAACCAAAGGTCAACGCGACAGTCAGAGTGATGAAACCTCAGGACTTGGGAGAGTTTATGGAGCTAGTTCACTTGGAGGATCAGAGGAACTTGGAAAAAGGAGCAGGATGCTCGTACTGGATGACCACCACCTTTTTGGCAAGCAAGGAGCCAACACTGGGTACTCTTAGGGAGACTTCAAAAGAGGAGACTGCCGGAGGAAGACCTGAGGACAACTTCAAGAAGCTCACATAAACAAAATTACAGGAGAAGAGGGGAAAGGGGATATGTTTCAGATGTGATGAGAGGTATACGTCAGGGCACATGTGTAAGACTGAACTCTTCACGTTCTTACCGTTTGTGATGAAGAAGGAATGGAGGATGGTGTCGTCTTTCCACTTTGCGGACAAGGTGGATTTTTGGAAGAGGAGTATTGTTAGACCGGTCTAGCCGGTCCGATGGGACCGGCTTATGCGAATAGAGGCGGACTTCTCCGCCTCTTATACGCACCGAACGCACGCACGGCATGCGTGAGCTGTTTTAGGAAGGATTTTTGTGGGAGTTAGGAGGAAAATTTGAATGTAGGGACTGTTTAGGGATTTCCTTTTGATTTGTATGCATTAAATAGTTTGTTTTGCTAGGGGTAGAGCATCTTGAATTTTGCTAAAATTTGAGATCTCTTAGATTTTTCTTGGGCTCTAGCGGCGTCTAGAGATTTGGGAGAGATAGATCCTCCTCTCGAATAGAGGATCAATTGTATCTTGATATTTTCCGTTTCCTTTTATCAAATAATACAAATTATCTCCTGTTTTCGTGGGTTTTGTGTGGATTTTTGTTGAGAACTCTCATTGTTTTCCGAAGATTGATAGGAAATACTTGAGATCTACAAGTGTTTCCTATTAGTTTTCAGCACTCCTGATGCAATTTAGATTTTTTTATTATGGTGAGTTTTCTACCAAACATATGATATTCTTGTTTTTGCTTTAATTTCTTTGCGAGAGTTCTCTAAGGCGATGGTTTAAAAATCACTTGCGTTAATTTTTTTGTGTATTTTTGGTTTTTATCTGAAGGATGACTAATTGTATAAATTAGGAGTTTGTGAACTATGGGTCCTGATATGCATAATTTTGTTCACTTCATCCTTGATCCACATTTCAAAATCATAGAACCTAAGATGTTTTACATCAGGTATTGCAATTGTTGAGTTTTTCTTGACATTTGTTAATTTTCACAGTTCTAGTCCATTGCATAGTTCTGTTAAAATTCTTATTTCCATTTGTTTACTCATTAGCAAGTAATCCTTGGTGCATGACCACTTCTTTTTATTGTCTGAAGGGCACTGACAGCTCATTTGTAAGGAGATCTGCAGCAAGCATGCTTAGTGGAAAGAGGCCAGTCCAGGCAATGGTAGTGGTAATTTTAACCATCTTTTACAGCAATGGTAGTGAAATTCTGTATGGTATTGACTATTTTGGTGATAACTTTATATGATTCATACAGTCTATTGCTAAAAAAGGTGGGACCACAAAAGCTGGATTAGTAAAGAAGTCTGATGGGGTTGCCCCATCTAAAGTTTCAATGTCAATTGAGGCTGAAGATGTTGAGGTATGTCTGGAATATTAGGTGATAAGAATAAAAAAAGAATCAAGATACCTATTATGTTCCCATGCCCTTTATTTTTCCCCTTGCACACTATAAATATTAATAACCTCTTCACTAACACTGGATGCTTACAGCCAGGAGAGATGTCTCTAGAAGAAATTGAGCAAAGATTGTGTTCCCTTATAAATGCTGAGACTATCTCGCAATTAAAAAGTAGTGTTTGGAAGGAGCGCCTAGAAGGTTCTGCATTATTTCTGATTACCCTGCCTTTCTTCTTGGAATCTTTTCACTCTTTAACTGGCAAATTCAACAATTTAAGTTTCCATTAGCACTGAACTTGAGTCATGTTCTGCTTTTGTGAAAACAATAAGATATTTTATCTATTCCTCGTGTTTCTTGTTTTTTTTTTATTATATATGAAATGCTGAGTATTTTCACTCAAATTTAGGATTATGCAAGTAATTTTTGTTTATATTTTAAATTCATTGTTTTCATTCTTTTGGCAAAATGCTTATAATATGTCATGCACTACAATTACTCCAGCAATACTATTTATCATGTTTACCTAATCAGTAATTAGCCATAGCATACAACTAATAGAAAATTATTGTGCATGACTTGAGTAAATCACCTTTAACCTCTTATTTCAGAAAGTTATAATCTTCTTAGCCTACTTACTCTTGACTGCATCAGTTGTAGCTAGGGCATACCCCACGTGTGAACCAACTGTCATGGCCTGACCTGGAACTGGCATTGAGAGGGAAAAGCAATAAATCTATAACAATTTCTTACAATAAAATTCCGATATTATAACATTGCTACTAAACCATAAATTTTTATTTATAATAATTATTAGCTACATCAAGAATGAGTAGATACACTTATCAAAAGATGTCGCTCATCTGTTAATCTATCTATAGTGTTATTGTAATAATCATTACAACCATCACACAAGTACTATTTAAATTTCATCTATATGATACATTAATATTAATATCCTTTACTAACCTATTACATCACCGAAAAATAGAAGTCATAATCTTCTATACGCGTTGTTACAAGCGTCCTGAACTGCTACCATAAAATGGTAACTCCAACTTTCAACATGCACATATATATATATATATGTATATGTATGTATTAATTAGTGATTATTTTTTAAGTAATCATCTATTTTGAAAATTCACTCATTTTAATTAATTCACTTTAAGTGCTACATTTTTCATAATTTTTTTACTGACTATTACTATCAGTATTTACTGCTTTTTAATTAAATATTTAAAAAAAAAACATTAGGTTTTTACACCAGCAAGTCTTCATGTGCATAAAGAAGTAATTATTTAACTTCTATAAAAAACCAGTTTGAAAGCTGGATTCTAGTTGACTATCTCTGTTGAAGTCTACTGGTAGTTATTCTTTTATGCAAATATCCAACAATACAAGTTGAAATTAGAAATCATGTTACTATGAGCTACAATTTCAACATTTATATTTAGGCCATTTCCTTATTCAAGTTACATTTTTCAAATTACTTTTGGGTGAGCTATAATTTGGAGGTGTTCAATTGAAGCCATGGAGAGAGAGAGAGTTGCCATGCACTATTTCTGGTCTTTGTTGCTGTGATCCAAAATTTGGGGTGGCTAGTATGTGATGGTGGAGTGGTAGGTTGTAAAGTATCTCTCTTTTAAAAAAATTGCCATAATATATATATATTAGAGTTGATATTGGGTTGTTGGGTTTAGTCTAGTGTTTTAAAAGTCTAAGCTTAATGTGATGCACGAGGATTTATTTATTTTTGGTTCAATGTGCCAAGCACAAGGCGAAATGCCTCTTTTACTAACTAGAGCATTAATGAGTTGTATATCATATACATATATATTATATGGTTATAGTAGTTATTTAAGTAATCAAACTTAAATTATATTATAAAGAAGATTTTAACAAATATAATGATATATTTATATAGGACACAATGGAGAAAAAGGATTCATGTAGCCGATCCCACGTAGTGGGATAAAGGCTTGATGTTGTTGTTGTTGTTGTAATGATATATTTAATAATATTTTTAATGGAATGTTAAAATACAAAAAAAAAAAAAAGAATCAAAGATTGAAATAATATAACTAATGAATTGTTGTAAGAATGCTTGAAAATAAGAATATATTCAGGAGATCGAGTGTTAGCTAGCGACTAAGAGATGGAGTAGTGTGAGGCAAGAGAGAGTATGAATATGGTAATACAGAAGTAAGGTCTTCATTTGTTGTCTTGAAGATGAAGTCAAGAAGTGGTAATTCCTTTGGTATATTTTGGTTTATGCAATAGAGAAGTTATGTTTGTAGGGAATGTGATATAGAAGGTTTTATTTTTTAATTTCTTTTTGGTTTTTGATTTGGATGGGGAGGAAATGGGATCTCCTTATGTCATCAAATATCTACAGGATCAATGAACCTAAACAACCTAAGTGGGAGTTTCCACTGCAATCACAAAATACCCAACAACAAGCTTTTCCAATTTGACGTATTTGGTTCCTCATTCAGAACTTGAAGTTTTACTTTCTCTCTATTCTTTCCTGCAACCAAACTTGCCTTAAGATAAAAACCTTTACTTTGATTTATTTTGTTTTGGCTAAACTAGAGCCTTGTGAGAGAAATTAGCTGTTGAAAGTATGAGTTATTCTGCATTGGCTTTTTTTTTTTTCATTAGTCTCTTATTTATTTTTGTTGGCAATCTGATGTGAAATGGTATGCATATTTCTTTTACCTAAATAACTGTCTTCTGGACGTGCTTTATTATTATTATTTTTGGTCTCTTTACAGTTACACTGAAGTTTATCTTGCTTTGCAGCAATTGGTTTGCTGAAACAGGAGGTTGAAAACATCGGAGAACTTGATTCTACTGCTGAGTTGTTGATTCGTCTATTATGTGCTGTTCCTGGTTGGGCTGAAAAAAATGTGCAGGTATTTGCATGACAGTTATAGAATGTTATTGATATGCTTGGTAATGTGATGGTTTGATGACATCATGTCTATTGGGGCACAGGTCCAGCAACAGGTCATTGAGGTGATCACATATGTGGCTTCAACAGTGAAGCGTTTCCCAAAAAAATGTGTGGTGCTTTGCCTACCAGGTGTGTACTTATGTGTAATTTCTAAATTTATACGGGCATTTCCTTCACTAAGATTTTATTGTTTTAAGCTGTCAACTTTAGATGCTTGTCTTTTGCTAAAAATTCATATGCGTTCATAGATGTTTGGTGGTTTGCAAACATTTTATAGGTGTATATTATGCTTCATTTGGGGCGGCTTTTTTACTGTTTCTTAAAGCAGTTTTTTAGTACAAAAATTAAAAAATTTCTACTAAAAAGCTGCTTTAAAAAGAAGTAAAAAAGTCGTCCCAAATGAAGCCTTAGTCTGTATTTTTCCTGTAAATTTGTTCCCTGCTTCTTTTAGTCTATTTGCATTAGTTACAATTCATATTTTTGCATAGCTAAGAATATATCTTTTCAACCCTTTGCAGGCATAAGTGAAAGGGTGGCGGATATCAAAACTCGTGCCCATGGAATGAAATGCCTTACTACTTTTTCTGAGGCTGTTGGTCCAGGGTTTATTTTTGATAGAGTAAGCAGCACAATAATGTGCTCATCGTATTTTTGACATATCATTGTTTTAATTTTATGGAATTAAAATAATCAATTGTTAAAGCCTTTCATGTAATTTGTATTTTCTTCTGTCGCTTGTTATTGGGTTATGCTACAGCTTTACAAAATTTTAAAAGAGCACAAAAACCCTAAGGTTCTCAGCGAGGGTTTATTGTGGATGGTCTCAGCATTGGAAGATTTTGGTATTTCCCATATAAAGTTGAAGGTATAGAATTTTCATTTTTCCTACCGATACTTATTATTTCGTTGCATTTTTCTTATTTAATTGAACTTTAGGATCTGGATCTTCAATTAAATCTTCTTGACTTGTACTAATGCAAATGCCTGTAGGATCTAATTGATTTCTGCAAAGAGACTGGGTTGCAATCTAGTGCAGCTGCAACAAGAAACTCTACTATCAAGCTTATAGGCGTGCTGCATAGATTTGTTGGTCCAGGTAATTTTTTCTACTTAAGTGTAGACATGTCTTTTCTATTAGTAGACCTTATAGCATTGAAAGTTTAACAGATATTAAAGGATTTTTATCTGATGTCAAACCCGCACTTCTAAGTACCCTTGAGGCAGAGTGTGAAAAGAACCCATATGAGGTAATATCATTGATTATACCACTCCATGCAGTTGCTATAAAGATGTTGGTGTATTATTGTAGTTTTTACCCTATTTCCTTGTAGGGCGCTGCTGCAGCACCAAAGAAAGTAATTAAAATTTCGGATTCTATATCATCAATGCCCGTTGGATTTGATGGCTTGCCACGAGAAGACATTAGCGCGAAGATAACACCTAATCTTCTTAAAAATCTCAGTAGCTCTGACTGGAAGGTATCATATTTTGTTTAAATCTTTGGTCGCCATTTTTTCTGAACTGCATATAACTTCTTTTTATTGAATACTAGGTTCGTCTGGAATCTATTGATTCAATCAACAAAATACTTGAAGAAGCCCATAAACGCATTCAACCTGCCGGAACTGGTATGGTTTCTGTAGTTTTACTATCAATTCTGGTAATTCATGAACATAGTAATCTATATTTCTCTGATTAACTAATTTATATATTTTGCTTTAACATTGTTTTTGCATTTGCAGCGGAGTTATTTGCAGCTCTAAGAGGTCGTCTATATGATAGTAACAAAAATCTGGTTATGGCAACATTAACCACTATAGGTGGTATTGCATCTGCTATGGGTCTTGCAGTTGAGAAGTCCAGCAAGGTTTTATTTGCATACCACTAACATCTCATTCTCATACACTTGTAACCCCAAACTCTAGACTGCCATCCATAGAAGTGTTATTTAATATTGCACTTCATCCAGGGCATTCTGTCAGATGTATTAAAATGTCTCGGTGACAACAAAAAGCACATGAGGGAGTGCACTTTGAATGCTTTAGATTCATGGATTGGAGCTGTTCAACTGGATAAAATGGTATGATTATGATGCCATATTAGCATGTAGAAAACTTAATTTTGTATGTGCTAACTGTGATAAATATGTTTTACTGCACTGCCCCAGGTTCCATACATAATCACTGCCCTGGCTGATCCAAAGATGGGTGCTGATGGGCGTAAAGATTTATTTGATTGGTTGTCTAGGCATCTTTCAAGTACCAGTGACTCGCCTGATGCTTTGCACCTACTCAAACCAGCTGCCTCTGCCATGATGGTATTCATTGTTTGATAAGTTGATGCCAAAAAATCATTCTTTTGAAGAAATATTGTTATCTTATAATCTTATGCATTTCATACACAGGATAAATCAGCGGATGTTAGAAAAGCTGCGGAAGCTACTCTTTGTGATGTCGTGAGAGTTTGCGGCCAAGATGCAGTATGTGGTTTAAAACGCTAGAAACTATGTTCTTATTGTCTTTAATTTATGCAGTAGACAAGAATTATCATTAATGATCTCCCAGGTGTCAAAGAATTTAAAAGACTTGCGTGGACCTGCTTTAGCTCTTGTGCTTGAACGGTTGAAACTTCCTGGCATGATCCAAGGTTCGCTACTTTATGCATCTCACTATTGTGTTATGGATTCTTCCATACTTAGACGTTTTTTTTTTTGGCTGTTTTAGAAGCTGGGGATTCTGCCAAAATTGTTCCCACTGCTCTAACAACCAAGATTAGTTCAAAGATTGCAAAGCCAGGTCCAAATGGTCCTGCTGATCGAGGATCTAAGAATGCAAATAAGACCGTACCTATGGTCTGTTATTTTATATGTTTACGATTGTTCCGTCAAAAATGGTGTGCTTAATGTTGATTTACTTGCTGTGTAGAGGGGTGTTCCTACAAGGACCTCAAAGACGGATTATATTTTTTCTGCTCAAGATCTAGCATTGCAATCACAAGCTCTTTTGAATGTCAAGGACTCAAGCAAGGAAAGTCCTTGTTTACGTAAAACTTAGTTTCTGTAGCTATTTAAGCATCTAAATTGAGATTCTGCATTTTTTTAGCAGGAGGATAGAGAAAGAATGGTCATACGTAGATTTAAATTTGAGGACCCTAGACCTGAGCAGATTCAAGAACTCGAGGTCTGTCTAAATTTTACCAAAACTATTGAATAATAGTTTTGTTAATTGCTTTACCTAAGAATAGTAATTATTTGGCTCTTCAGATTGGATTTTATTTATTTATTTATTTGCATGCTGCTTGTGTTTTCTTTCTATGTCAAGTGATGTATTTGTGCTTTTAATGTTTTGTAAGGGTAGATTTTGTTGATTGAGTTTTTGATACCTTTTTAAGTTATCTTTGTTAATATTTTTATGCTACCTTCTGGATGAGATGTACACTTATTTCCAGATTAAGCCTCTTGTCAATTCTTCACTGTTGTTATGTGCGCTTTTCCCTTCCTACAGACAGGGTTCACAATTTTTTAACCCTGAAAAAAGCCCTCCTTGTTCAATTATTTTTTTAAACGTAAATATAAATTTTTATTTCTATTTGATGACAGATCATTGCAACTTTATAAAATAGTTTTCTGGTGAAGCTAAAACTGGAAGCAAGAATGTTCTTCCCATTTCTCCGTATCTTTTTTTTTTAATATTATTTTTGGTTTTTGACCCCCAGGAGACTGTTTTTGCTGATCTCACACGTACAATTTGCATCAAGCTCTGTCTTCTGTATTCTTTCACATATTATGTGCCTATGGCTCTTGAAAGTTGGCTTCATATCATGCTACTTGTTATGAATGCAGTGTGACATTATGAAACATTTTAGAGAAGACCTTCATAGACGACTTCTTAGCACTGACTTCAAGAAGCAAGTGGAAGGGCTTGATTTGTTGCAAAAGGTAGTCATAGGTTTTTTTTTAACTCTAGCTTTGAGAAATAGTATGTATTTATCTGATTGCTGGATACTTTTTATTTTGTAGGCCCTACCATCATGTGTAAAAGAGATAATTGAACTTGTTGATATACTTTTAAGATGGTTTGTTTTACGGTTTTGCGAGTCTAACACAACGTGCTTATTGAAGGTGCTAGTTTATTTTATTTTCTGCTGTCAAATTCCTTCATGCTATCATTATTTGGTTTCTCATTTTTTAATTAGTTTTTCTTATAAAATGTTCTGACTTATAGGTTCTGGAATTTCTTCCTGAGCTTGTTGAAACTATGAAGGATGAGGGCTACAGTCTAACTGAGGCTGAAGCTGCAATGTTCCTCCCATGTCTTTTAGAGAAGGTTAGTTTTGTTTGCATGATAGGTAATTTGCTACCTGTATTTTACAATGTTTAAAAAGGGAAAAATCAGGAATTGAAGGCGTTTTTGCCTTAGCAAGGCGAGGTGTAAGCCTTGAGGCAGATCGAAGCGTAAGCCTCATAATATAAAAATAAAATACGCATAAAATTACAAATAATTTATAAAAATAGCAAAAATGATCACTTTATAAAACATACTTCTCATCTTGAAGCAACCAAACGAGCCCCAAGTAGTATGAATACTTTATGATTAACAACTGGATATATACATTCTCCAATTTGCATTTATTTATGGATTCAATAGTGAAAACATGAATACAATCAAGAAACATATAAATGCATGAGAATGAGGATTAAAAAAGGTTGTCATGTTATTGACTGTAAAATAACTATGAAATGAAGAATGTTGCTTAATTAATTGAGGAAAAAAATACAGGTTCACTTACCTAGGTCGCAAAGAAGACGCACATGTTCGACATGATTTTGAATCTGTTCGAACCCGCTCAAAGAAGATGATGCTAGCTCTCTACCTCCCTATCCCGATCCCGCTCAAGCTTTAGTAAGATCGTTGGTTGCATGAGTGGGGTTGTAATATAATTTAATATATTTATTAATAGTAATTATATAAAAAAACCCTATTCTTAATGAGACGCCTCCTCAAAATGCCTCTTGGCGTGTGCCTCATTTGAAGAAAAGCGCAAGCCTCAAGTAAGGCTTAATCCTTAAGGTGCCCCTTGTGCACCTCAATTTAAGGTGCAACTTGAGGCGTGCGCCTCAAAAGCATTTTTAGTCCATGATATTCTATAAGTGTATTAGAAGTCCCAAGAAATCTAAATTTTGGCTTTTTTTGCACTGCTTCTCTAAATTTTGTTGTCATTTAGCAATAAGTGGTCATTTAGATTGATGTAATTATTAGTATCAAAAGTTGAAAGTTCATTGTATTTTCTTTCATTCATTTCTTTGTTTTGCTACAGTCTGGGCATAACATTGAGAAGGTGAGAGAGAAAATGAGGGAACTTTTGAAGCAGATTGTTTGTGTTTATTCTGCACCGAAGTTTCTTCCATACATTCTTCAAGGGCTGTCATCAAAAAATAGCCGGACAAAAATAGAATGTGTAGATCTTGTTGGTTGGTTGATGGATCATAATGGAGTTGAGGTGAACTTGTTAATCTCTTGTTAATATTTATTCTTGTGACTCAATTATTCATGCTATTTTGTTATTTTCCATGCAGATAAGTGGACAGTTGAAATCTTTGCAACACGTTGCTGCTTTAACATCAGAAAGAGATGGTGAAATCAGGAAAGCAGCTCTAAATACAATGGCTACGGCCTATAAGACTCTTGGTACATAAGTTATTTTTTTATGCGATATATTACAAGTTTCATATAAGAAATTCCATGGATGTTGATAGAATGTCTTTCACTGACCTGAAGTCCTGAACTCATCAGTTCTTTTGAGAGCTTTTTTACTTCTGCTATTATTGATGATTGGTATTGTGGCAAACTTGTTTACATAAATAATGATATTTTTATCTAGCTGCTTTTGACATGTAATCCTAAGTCTTAACTCTGTGGTTTTTATTCGTGTAGGAGATGATGTGTGGAAATATGTTGGGAAGCTATCAGACGCTCAAAGGAGCATGCTAGATGATCGATTTAAGTGGAAGGTCAGTAGAGATCCTATCGTTTTACCTATAATAAACTATGCACTCTTTAACTTTTTTAAGAACATAGACAACTCTGTCATTTATGTAGGCTAGAGAGATGGAAAAGCGAAAGGAAGGAAAGCCTGGTGAAGGTAGAGGAGCATTAAGACGGTCTGTCAGAGAAAATGGGTACTTAAAATACTTCTTGTAACTTTCAGTTTTGCATTTGCAAATATAGTTAATATAGTTGTTTTACATTGAATATTGTTTCACTCCTAGAGAAATCTATTGATGCAACAAGAAAATATTGCAAAGACACAAATCTTCTTGTCTTACAACATAGATAAATATAAACACTAAGATTGCAAATTAAGAGAAACTTCAACTACAAATGACAAACATAAACCATAAAACTTATATATATTTTAGAGAAGAAGGATGCATATGTAGTGGAAATTGTGGATAGAGAAGAAGGGATTAGAAGACCGAGACGAATTTTAAGAGGAGAAGAGGAAAGAAGACCATAGATCACAAGCTATGTAAACCCGCATGTTTTTATTTCCAAAAATCATTACCAAGATCTCACTAAATCTGCTCCAAAACAGCCCCAATTTATAGTTGATAAAAGGGAGCCAAACAGCCACAAATAGGCTCCAGCCGAACCAACCAGAAAAAGGGAGACAAAAGGCCAACAGGTAGCTCCAGGAGCAGCACCTGAAGGGATCACGCGGGGGACAAGAACGGGCAGCCGCGGGAATAGGAGCCAAGCACAGAAACTGAAGGCCAAACAGTGGGGGGGAATGAACCCGAACACTCATTATGAGCTGAAAAAGGCATTTATAACATCATAACGAGCTGAAATAAGAAGCTGAACCAGCAAATCACCAAAAGGGGCAGCATAACCTGGAGACAACTAAGCCCAAACCAAATCAGCCCAAAACCAAGACATCAATTCCTCCCCCCCCCCCAACATCATCTATACAAGAAAATTCAAATTATGGTTCAATTTGTTTAGGTGGCGCAATATTGAAAGACAATTTTGTTTGTGAAATTTGTTAGATCAAGTAGACAATGTCTTAATCTATTATCCTTTTTGTGTGAATTTCTTTGGGAGAAGATGCTTTACTCTTGCATTTTCGCTTATTATGAAACCATACACATAGAGAACTTTTAGAATTTCTAGTTATATAATTAGAATTTATTATTCCTACAAGTTTGAACAATGAAACACATTTTTGAAACTTGATTGTGCTGGAAACTTGCCCAAGATACTAATTTATGTGCGTACTTAGTGTTGTTAATGGCGAGCCAAATTCCCTCCTTTGAGCTTGGGTAAAGGTGAGGCCATAGCGATGTGCCTAGGCGAGCTCTTTGCCTTGTCTATGGCATCAAGTTTTGAGGTGAATGACTTGCCCTGATTTAAGTGATTGTCCATAGAATAGCTTTTAAAAGCCTTTTGAACACTTTATTCTATCATGCCTACTTGTGTTTCAATGGACAAAGACTAAAAATTAGCATTGGACTCCTCCTGCTTGTGTTTCTTGTGATTTAGCTATGGTCTCTTTCACTTCGCAAGTTAACATTTGATATTTTTCTCAACAACAACATCAAGTCTCCTGGTGAAAAAAAAATCATATGCTAATTATGAGATATTTTTTATGGTTATAACTTAACATAGGTTGACACCGCTCCCTTGAAAACAAGATGACCAACTATAAGTATTTCTAGAGTAATAAATCATGAAGAGGATGACGATTCTAAGAAAACTAAGAGATGGAGGACTACAAGTTTAGTGATAACGAAGAGAACATGAATGGTGAGAATATGGAATATATAGTTGTAAATGTTAGATTATCTTTAGGTCTTCGTGCTATAAATTTAAGTAGTTTAAGTGTATTTATTCAAATGATCTATTTAGCATGTTTTTTGAAATTAAAATGCAATGGAACTTGAAAATTCATTATTTTTCCGACATAATTTAGTATGACTATCATTTTGTACTCTTCAACAATACTCCTCTTAATTAAATAAAATTTATAAACTTAATATAACTATTTCTTTATTCATCCCCACATTACGTGGGTGAGTACCTTTGGGGACACCTAACACCTCAAGTGTTGGGCAGGCAACCACATTGCCTTAAGTGTGCTTGATCGTTTTGACTTTTGAGAATATTGGTGACACTGATGAGACACAATATGTGAACCTCATTCTTGAGACCGGGGGCTACACTCAACACTTGGCCCCTAATCAAAGCAACGGTTACGATTCTTGTCTCCTAAAACCCACCACATGAATATAGCAACATATCATTTAGGATGTAAAACACACACACACACCCCTTTAAGTCTATACAATGAAATATTTAATTTGAAATAACAATAGCTTTCCTTGTTAAGGAGATGTTGAACAACTTTATATTAGCTTCGACATCATTCCTCTAGGGCAGAAGAAGCTTTAGGCTCATAATAGTGGGTACGTGTGTATACGAGTCGTGCCGAGCTCAAGTCAACACTAGTTTGAGCTTGAGCTTGATTAACTAATCGAGTTTGTGCTCGAGCTTAATTCTATGAATTTGTGTCGACTCATTTATAACGAAAGAGAAAATAATTATGATTCAAGTAATTATTATAATAAAATTATAAAAAAGAATGAAAATTAAAAAAATAAATAATAAAGAATCACTTGATATAAGAAAGTGAAATATAAATTTTAAATATTTTTAATAGTTTATACTTGAATTTTTAAATTCTAATATATGTTAAGTGTATTTTATATTATTGTTTTTTAAACGAGACGGCTCGGGAGCTTACAAGTTGAGTCGAGGCTAGCTCATGCTAGGCTCATCAAGCCATTTATCGAGTCTTGCTTGAGCCGACCCACACCCCGTTTTTGAAAATCGATATAACACTACCACAATCAAATCTTTATGTCGCTGAATACAAGGTAATTCGAGCACAAAGTCGATATTGACGCAAGGGGTGGTCGAGATGTGTAACGACATGTATAATATTACATTTTTTTCTTGAGTTGTTATAATTCGGCAAATGCGACATTGCTTAATGAAGCGGTTGACATCCCTAGGAGGCAAGGGCCAATAAAAATTTACCTTGATCAAAAGTAGAGTCTTATCTTTGTCAAAATGATCGACCATGCCCCCTTCATGACATTTGGCCAAAGTAGCTAGCCATGTTGTGCATTTTGGAATGCAAAGATGATTGCAGAGAAAAAAAGAGCCCTCTTTTATGTGATAGAGTTGAAAATGACTTGATTGTCATTTTTCCCATATGATTTTGAAATTGGCATCCTTATGATACAACTCTTTCAATAGTTCAAATCCTATCACCTTGGATTGTAATATCTGAACTAGTAGATGTTTGCGATAGAGAGCATCCACAACTTGGTTGCATTGATTGGATTTATGTTTCAGCATGTATTGAAAGGCAACTAGATATTCCATATAATTTTTTTTTTGGCTACCAAGAAACCAGAGAACTTCATGGTCAGAGAACAAGATGAATTTACCTGCTAACAAATTATGGTTCCAATAGTGTAGTGTACGAATTATCACATAAAATTTCTTATTGTAGGTGGAGTGTTTTCATTGATAGTCAATAAATTTCTTGTTGAAAAATGTGATGGGAGGTCCTTGACTAAGGACAGCTTTGATGTTGATTTTCAAGGCATTGCACTCTACTTCGAACGGCTTTTTGAAATCGGGTTGAGCCAGAACTAGGGCGGATGAAACCTATTGCTGCAAATGTTCAACTGGATAATGTTTTATCGTCCCAATAAATATGGTCGGCTCTTGAGAGTTTTAGTGATGAAGGTTGCATTTGTTTTGAAATTCTTGATAAATCGCCTATAGAATAGCGCTAGCCCATGGAATTGCTACACTTCTTTGAATGGTTGAGGAATTGGCTAATTTGCAATTGCCTCAATCTTAGTTGGGTCGACTTCTAGTTCTGCAACAGAATTGGGAAAGCCTACAAACTTGTTTTATTAGCTAAATACTATCACTTCTTTGGGATTCATGAATAATCACCGCTCGTGTAAGATGTCAAAAATTTGATGGTGTTGTAGATGCTTGTCGAGTATATAGCTGTAAACAAGAATTTCATTGAAGTATATCACCACGAATTTGTATAGAAATGATTGAAATATTTAGTTCATAAGCCGTGTCAATGTGCTCAATGCATTATATGACCCGAACGACATAACTATAAATTCATATAGTCCATCCCACATTTGAAATACAATTTTCCATTTACTCTCTGGTGACATCTGTATCTGATGATAAGGGCTCTGTGAATCAATTTTGGAAAAAATGGTCGACTCATGTAGTTGATGGAAAAGGTTTTTTGATGCAAGGAATTGGGAATCTATATTTCATAGTCGTCTTGGTTCCAGCTCGATTGTCTGTACATCCAAAAAGTACCATCTTTCTTTGGCACAAGAAGAGTAGGAACAATGCACGGCCTAGCATTGGCTCGGACGCCCTTTGTCAATCATATCCTCCACCTGACAACGCAATTCCTCCTATTCCTGGGGCCTTAATAGATAAGCATGTTGACTGTGAACTACAAATCCAGGAATGTCGTCCATTGCGTGATTAATTTCCCTCTATGGAGGCAAACTATCAGGTATTTCAGCAGCTAACACATTTGTATATTCTTGAAGAAGTGGCACAATGGCTTTAGATGCCTTGTAGATGGTTTCATCTCCTTTCGTCAGGGCCAACAAATATCTTTTATTGGATTTGTGTAATTCTCTTAAGAACATGGATCAGGATAACACTATATTGTTTGCTGCTAATCCCATCGTAGCTGTTGGCAATGGAACCATGATGATTTGAGCTCTCCTTTGTGGTTGAAAGAAAAAGTGTTGGCAGCTTTGTCATGGATAGTCTTTCGATGATATTGCCATAGTCTGCTTCACAACATGTGGCATGCGTTCATCAGAGCTACAACACACCACATCTGCTCTTTGAAGTTTCCAATTGAGAAATAACTAGACATCTCTTGGAAACCCTTTGTTATCTTTTTGAATCCTTGACAACTTGTAAGGATTATGATATTCTACTATCGGTAATTATCGTTTCTCAATCATTGTTATGGCTACCACATTTTCACAATTTAACTATCCATGATTACTTGATAGACCCAACCTTTAATGGTACATGTCTGGAAAAGGCTATGCTTGTAGCCAAGAATCGTCCTTATGGGTGTTTAGAATATGCCAAAAGGCCATCAAATTCCCTTTGTTCGCCTGCAAGGTCTCCATGCTTAGTTGCGGCCTCGGGGTTAGGCGATTCTTCCTCCTCTTGTTTAGGTTCTTCAACGCATAAACTAACTCGCCCGTTTGGACAATTAGAAGAAATATGTTCAAATTCGTGACACTAGTTTTTGAAGGTAGGGAACATGGAGTTAGATACACTAATGTGAGTTTTTTTTGTTAAGGTTGATCCCCTTTTGTTGCTTGAATTGATATTGTATAATTCCTTATGGGGTAGCTACCCATTTTGGGGGTAGTGTTTGCCCACAATCCTTCGACGGGGCCTTTTATATCGTTGTTGTTGTTTCTCGACCTTAATAGAACGATAATGTCTTGAAAGGTCCATTATTGTTGTAATAGAACTACATTTGTGATGGATGGTTGCAAGCCCCACCAAAAACCTGGTAATCATGTTTTTTAGATTTTATGAGCTTTCATTTAAGTGAAAGCTATTCAAACTCAGCAGCATATTCCTCATCAGTCAATTGGTTTTGCTATAGTTGGGAGAATTTAAAAACATATGTTGACGGTACTGTTTGGGTAAGTGTTTATGCTGAAATTATTTCTTCATCTTTGTCCACATTGTAATACTGCTTCGCCCCTCTTGATTTCTTGTCCATTTTAGGTTTTCCCACCATAATGATGCCTTCTTTTTTAATTTGATGGCTTTGGTTGCACTTTTTTGAATTAAAAAATCCTCTCCAGCATATGAAACTAATTTACGAATTCATCTGTTAAATTTTAGAAGAGACACTTTAATGCCGCTGTCAATCGAAGCCACCCCCATGACCCAACCGCATGCAAGGATGCCTTCTCGATTCTTCATGACTTGAAAATTTATTGATGGGAACGGGTTGATTTTATCCTCTTGCCGTCATGCCACCTCACTTTGCTTGAACATGGCATGGCGGTGTTGCAACTGATTTATCTCTCTTTGCAAGTCTTCTATCAACGCTTCTTGCATTGGCCGCTATTAGTTCCTTCAATGAAGTATCTTACCAGGTCTGATACCAATTGACACTAATGATGATGAGATCATCGACAGGAGATTTCGACGCGTCTACCAGAGACGACATCGGAGATCGACGGCCATGATGGAGAGCCTCTACTACTGATTTTATTTGCACCAGCATTTTATGTTTTATGCATTTATTTTTTTCAGTTTTCCCATTTTACCCTTGAGGGTATTAGTTTGCTTTTGTAGCCCGGAGGGCATTTTAGACTTTTATATTTGTTGTCATGTGGAGCCTATTTAAATGGCTCTTGTTTCTTGTATGAGGTATTGAATTATTGAATGAAGTTTACTACTATTGATCTCTTTGTGAGTTCTCCATTCCCCTAGTTCTCTCCGTGAGTTCTTGATGGAAATTTCGTGTATCTCTGTGTGAGTTCCGGAATTCTTATTACTGCCCTTTGAGAGTTTGAAGAAGAGGTGAGTGAGTCTAGAATTTCTGAATTTTTCTCTAAATAAATATTCCTGCTTCCAAGCCCTAGAACTCCCTCTTCAATTTTCCTTGCCGCCGACCTTGTGGGCTTGGCCAGAGAATTGGCCGCCGGCCAATTTAATCCCGCCGCTGCTAGCCCGTCTGCCGACCCCACTTCCCCCTCCAGCGCCCACCGTGACCCCTAGCCCACCGTCCAGCAAAAACTCCTGCCACCGGATCTCCCCCCCTTGGACCCAAACGTGTTTGAATTTCAAATTACCCTTAATTAAGTTAATTTCCTAATTGGTCTTCATCCAATTAAGAAAGATATTTAAGGGGATAAATGCTTATTTTGAAATTCGAATTATATTCCTTCTTAATAACTCAAATTGGGGAGTTACTTAAAATATAATCAAATATGAAATTACAATTTCAGATTGGCACCTCAATAAAGACAATTAACAAAAACATCATATTTAATTAAAATTTTAAAAAGAAGCCAATACGCCATTTTTCATGGCGCATTACTAGAGAGAGAAAATGAGAGGAGAGAGAGAGAGAGAGTGGGCGGGATGAAAAAATCCTGAGAAAGTGTGTAAGAGAGAGAGTGTGGAATGATGTGGGTTTTATTAAATATTTAATTATTATTTAAATAATAATTACATATTTAAAATAATAGTAAATATTTAATAATTACTTAAAATCATATTTTATTAATTTTAATATTGAATAAATATTTTAAATATATATTTAATATATAACTAAAAAATATTTATATTATATTTTTTGTTTAAATTATAATTAATTATTATACTTCAAAATATATTTTTTTAAGAAAATTATTTTATAAGAATTTAATTATTTTAATTTTAAAAATATAATTTATTAAAATATAATAATTAATTAAATACATTTTAAAATTCTTCTAATATTATATTTAACTAATAAAAAGCCATAATTAATATTAAATAATAAATTTTTATTATTAATATTTAATATTTATGTTTAATTATTATAAATATCTAAAAAATTATATTAAATAGTTAATTTTAAAAATTTTATCTATAGAAAAAGTTTAAAAAAATATAAAATATATTTAAAAAGGATAATATTAAAATTAATATTTAAAATAATATTTTGATATTCAAAATAATATATAACTAAAGCTCTGAAAAAAAAACAAAAAAAACTAAAGCTCTGCAGCGAACTTTATTTTAAGTAATTATTAAATTTTTAACTATTAATTTAAATATTTTTAAATATTTAGTAAAACCCATATCATTCCACACTCTCTCTCTCCCCACAGGTTTTACTAAATATTTTTCATCCCGCCCACTCTCTCTCTCTCTCCTCTCTCCTCTCTCCTCTCTTCTCTCTCCTCTCATTTTCTCTCTCTAGATAATGCGCCATGTAAAATGACGTATTGGCTTCTTTTTAAAATTTTAATTAAATATGCTGTTTTTGTTAATTGCCTTTATTGAGGTGCTTCTATCTAAAAATTTGCCTTTCAGATTTGATTGAGAGAATTATTTATTCAAACGTGGGCCCCACTTTCTAAATTCCAAAGCCTATCTCCTTACTATATGGCCGGCCACCCTTGTCCCTTAATTCTTTCTCTAATTGCCACCTAATCATCTCCTGATATTTCTTTTATTCCTCTCTCCCTCTAAACTGAATTTTGATTTCAAAACCTGAACTTGAAATTCAAATCCGTTATTTTCCTCCTAATCAAAACTGAATTGAGAATTCAGTTTTTTCTCCTCACACAAAACAACCACCACTTCTCTCTTCTCTCCCTCCCAACCGAGATCCCACATCTCCTTTAAACCCACGGCTCAAATCCTCTCCCCTCTCCAAGCCGCCGCCCCTCTCTCCCTCCCATTGGAGATCCTCTTGCGGCGACCACTCGTTCTCACTTGCAAGAATGCATGGAAGAACCCAAGTGGAACTTCGGGTTTGTGTACGACAACCAAGGAAAAGTTGACATCCTCAAGTCACCCTTTTTCGACGTATGCTTTGATTTCGACGACACCGTCGAAGAATATTTGGATCGGATTCTACCAACACTAGTGGATTCCATCGACGACCACTTTTCCGTCTACACGTGGATCATTAAAGGTCATCATCCCGTGCCACCTCCACCTCCGCGCTCCTCCACAACGACATTCCTTGGCTCCTCCCTCCTCGTGGCAACCTCACTACTAGCTTGGACGATCTTCCGCTGCTCAACCTAATTTCGTAGGAAAGAGAGAAGAGGCCTCAATGTGAACAACTCCGTATTAATCGTTGGATTCCATTCACTAGCTTTTAACTTTATGTTTTCTTTTGTATTTTCTTAAATAGTTTGGTTATCTCCTTGTAATTCCTTTGCCTAAACAAGCTAAGCACTACGAATTCTTGTAACCAAATTTAATTTGAAACATGATTATATAATTGGTTGAGCTAGTGTTTAAATATTCTTTTTAATCTTATGTAACTCATCGCTTGCATCACATCAAATGAGGCACAAGAGGTTAGCCTCACTGTCGAGATTGGTGGCTACACCTAATAATCAACCCCTAATTGAAGTAAGAATTAAGATTCTTGCTTCTCAAAACCTACCACATGAATATAGTAGGCAGAATACGTAAAATAAAGAAAGAGAACAATTATAATTTTATTATTTTCCTTTATGATAAAATAAATTGATAGAACAATGAAAATTTTATAACTTTCTTTTATGCTCCCTATATGTTTTCTTTTTAGATAGATATATATAGTTTATGAGTTGTATTGAAATTGAGGCTACACCATTAAGGATATACAAAATAAATATTTACTTTTGAAATTATTGTGGTTTTTCTCGTTAACGAGGCATCAAATAGCTTTAATCAGCTCCGACATCAATTGGACATAAGACGACATTATCTCAAGCATTCCATCATGAATGACTCGTGCAATCTCTTATAAGAAAAAAACACAATTTTGAGCCTTGTGAATTAAAATGATCCTCTAGGAAAAATGGTCAAAAGCTAGGTCTATAAACCTAATAAAATGGGCCTCATATTATTATAAATAAGAAATTCAATAGCAAAGGTTGCAATAAGAACATGTTTATTTATGGCACTACGTCAATGGATTCTAAGTCACTATAAATGGCTACCCATCAAATGAAATTTAACTTAGCTTTCAATCCTATGGAAGTCAGCCTCCCTTTTGCAAAAAGCTTAGATCCTTTGGTTACTTGTTGGAGTAATGTGTCGGCTGAATGTATGGTTAAGGAAATATTTGTTTATGATTTGCCCACCAAATCACTTTAGTTCATTACTATTGTAAATCTCTTTTATAAGTTTGCAGTTTGGGATGGACATCTTATTTATGTGAGTAACAATGTCCTTTCTCAAACAACTTAGAAGTTCTTAATATAGGACCTACGCAAACTTATTGAAACTCAAGGGATTTAAAAATAATTTACTCTAACACATGATATTGAGTACTATCCTTTTCTATGGAAGGGATATTTTTTTCTTTGCAAGTTTAGTATAGAACATTTTTCAATCATTGAACATCCTAATGAGGGTGAAAATTGTTCAATTTAATCTACACTATGGAAATTATTTGAACATGAAATTTCATTAATTTCCATGATGGTCTAATTCTGTGAATGGTCAAAATAAAGAGGCAAACAATTAACAAAATTTTGTGATTTAGGATTAGTACATCTAGTCAAACTAATGAGAATGATTGTAATATCCAAAGCATTTATTTTGAAATTTTAGGTTGTATAGAAAAATATTTCTAGTGAAGAGCATTTTACTACCATTTGATCATCTTGTTTGATGACACAAGTAGCTTGAGGTTTAGGGCTTCTCTAAGATATGAGTCGAATATATAAGATATTTAAAACATGCTCAAAACACAAAGATCAAAGTTTGAGCTCAAATAAAGTTTACTAAAAAAATTGAGTTTGCATTTTTTATGAGTATATAGCATCACTTTCTATTCATTATTTGTATAGTCGATTAGATTTTGTCACCACGTTCTTAGATTTTATATCATCATTGATGGTAATGATCTTATATGCAAAGTTATAATCATAGTTGGAAATGAATGGAGAAAAATGGTCCATAAAGTTGACACTAAATGCTTGGGATGAGACTTGTGAACCTTAAATATTAATCAGATGTAAATTGGATTTTTCTCATTTTTAAACATAATTTATTAATCTATTCTTTGCAATATTGATTATATAGAATCATTGAGTTAATATATTATGGATCATCATTTATGGTTTGTATCTTATACATTAAGTTATTATCATAGATGGATATGGATGGAGAGTTTCATGAAGTTGATTGTTAGGAAATACTTGGAATTCACTAGTAAAATCTAACTATCTTAATGAAATCAGCAAGAATGATCAACAAATCCCACGGAAAATTAGAGAAAAATAGGAATTTTATTGCAAGAACACAAATTAATGGAAGAAAATAGCAAGATACAATTTATCCTCTATTCAAGAGGAGGATCTATCTCTCCCAATTCTCTAGACCGGCCTAACAATACTCTCCTCCCAAAGTGCTACCTTATCCTTAAGGTGGAATCTAGGAAACTGTTGTATCAATAACACTGGATTGAAAAATGGAGTGATACTGGGTTGAATGATCCCTCTGCTTCCAGCATCTCCCTAATCAATCTTTCGATCTCATCCTTTTGGATTTGGAGATGACGATGCAGATGAACTGATGCGGACATCGGCACGAAAATCTGGCGCATCTATCACAGGAGGCGTCGTAAATCGACGGCTCTGATTTAAGTTGTCATTTATGAATTATTTTCTGCATTTTAGTTTCTTTTTAATGTTATTTCCTGTTTTACCCCTATGTTAATTTATTTGAGTGTTGTAGCCCAAGGGGCAATTTTGTAATTTTTTTTATTTTCTCATGTTGTGGCCTATATATATGGCCTTTAGCTATTGTAATATGATGATTGATTCATATGAAAAAAATTATTTTGCCACACTTGTGTTCTTCTTGAGAGAGGACGAGAGTGAGATTCCTATGGGAAGGAATCAAAGTTGTCACCAGCCGCAGGATGGGTCCGGGCTCGTGAGTTGAAGTCCCTTGGAGAAGGGCAACGCATCACCCGTCAGCCTTCGGAAGAGTTCAAGGCTCGCGGTTTTGATTTTCTACCTTTCGTTTTATCTTTGTTTTGATTTCTTCTTTCTTCCCTCTCCCCGTCGTTGTTTTCATTTTCTTCCTCCTCCCTTCTCAACCCCTCGGCCAAACCTCCATACCAAGCTCCACAAAATTCCCCCATAGCCGCCGGCCACCTTCACCCGATCCCACCCTCTTGGCCGCCGGCCACCTTCCCCCACCGCTCCACCGCCGGCCACCCTTTAGGAAATTATTTTCATCCTTTAAAATTCGAATTTTGAATTTCAAATGATTTCCTAAATTAGAAAGCTATTTTAGGAAAGTATTGAGCCTCATTCATGATGTAATTCAAACTTAATTTGGGTGA
>NW_021415225.1:110315-145370 GCF_001605985.2 Dendrobium catenatum | reverse complement strand
GCGGCCATGGTAAAATGACGTATGGGCTTACCTTTTAAAATTTTAAATTAAAAATGCCGTTTTTTTTGTTAATTGCCTTTATTTGAGGTGCTTCTATCTAAAAATTTGCCCTTTTCAGATTTTGATTGAGAGAATTATTTATTTTCAAAGTGGGCCCCACTTTCTAAATTCAAAGCCTATCTCCTTAACTATATGGCCGGCCACCCTATGTCCCTTAATCTTCCTTAAATTGCCACCTAATTTCATCTCCTGCATATTCTTTTATTCCTCTTCTCCTCACTAAACTGAATTTTTGATTTTCAAAACCTGGGAATTTTGAAATTCAAATCCGTTATTTTCCTCCTAATCAAAACTGAATTTGAGAATTCAGTTTTTTCTTCCCTTACACCAAAACACCACCACTTCTCTCTTCTTCGCCCTCCCAACCGAGATCCCACATCTCCTTTTAAACCCACGGCTCAAATCCTCTCCCCTCTCCAAAAAGCACGCCGCCCCTCTCTCCCTCCCATTGGAATCCTTCTTGCGGCGAACCACTCGTTCTCAACTGGCAAGAATGCATGGGAAAGAAACCGAGTGGAACTTCGGTTTGTTACGACAACCAAGGCAAAAGTTGGACATCCTCAAGTCACCATTCTTCGACGTATGCTTTTTGATTTCGACGACACCGTCGAAGAATATTTGGATCGGATTCTACCAAACCTAGTGGATGTCCACGACGAACCACTTTTCCGTTCTTAACTGTGGATTCATTAAAGGTCATTCATCCCGTGCCACTCCACCTCCGCGCTCCCCACAACGACGTTTCCTTGGCCTCCTCTTCCTCGGTGGCAACCTCTACTATAGCTTGGACGATCTTTCCGCTGCTCAACCTAATTTGTAGGAAAGAGAGAAAAGAGGCCTCAATGTGAACAACTCCGTATTAATCGTTGGATTCCATTCACTAGCTTTTAACTTTATGTTTTTCCTTTGTATTTGCTTTAAATAGTTGTGCGTTATCTCCTTTGTAATTCCTTTGCCTAAACAAGCTAAGCACTACGAATTCTTGTAACAAATTTAATTGAAACATGATTATATAATTGGTTGAGCTAGTGTTTTAAAATTCTTTTTAATCTTATGTAACTCATCGCTTGCATCACATCAAATGAAAGGCACAAGAGTGTTAGCCTCACTGTCGGATTGGTGGCTACACCTAATAATCAACCCCTAATTGAAGTTAAGAATTAAAGATTCTTGCTTCTCAAAACCTTACCACATGAATATAGTAGGCAGAATACGTAAAATAAAGAAAGAGAACAATTTATAATTTTTATTATTTTCCTTTATGATAAAAATAAATTGATAGAACATATTGAAAATTTTTATATTTTTCTTTTATTGCTCCCTATATGTTTTCTAATAGATATATATAGTTTATGAGTGTATTGAAATTGAGCACACCCATTTAAGGATATACAAATAAATATTTACTTTTGAAATTTATTGTGGTTTTCTCTGTTTAACGAGGCATCAAATAGCTTTAATCAGCTCCGACATCAATTGGACATAAGACAGACATTACTCAAAGCATTCCATCATGAATGCCACTTCGCTGCAATCTCTTATAGAAAAAAACACAATTTTGAGCCTTGTGAATTAAAATGATCCTCTAGGAAAATGGTCAAAAGCTAGGTCTATTAAAACCTAAAAAATGGGCCTCATATTATTATAAATTAAGAAAATTCAATAGCCAAAGGTTGCAATAAGAACATGTTTATTTATGGCATACGTCAATGGATTCTAAGTCACTATAAATGGCTACCCCATTCAAATTGAATTTAAACCTTAGCTTCAATTCCTATGGAAGTCAGCCTCCCTTTTTGCCAAAGCTTAGTCCTTTGGTTACTTGTTGGAGTAATGGTGTCGGCTGAATGTATGGTTAAGGAAATCTTTGTTTATGATTTGGCCCACCAATCACTTAGTTCATTACTATTGTAAAATCTCTTTTATAAGGTTTGCAGTTTGGGATGGACATCCTTATTTATGTGAGAACAATTGTCCTTTCTCAAACACTTAGAAGTTCTTAATATAGGACCTACGCAAACTTATTGAAAACTCAAGGGATTTAAAATAAATTTACTCTTAACACATGATATTTAGTACTGATCCTTTTCTATGGAAGGGATATTTATTTTCTTTTTGCAAGTTAGTATAGAACATTTTTTCAATCATTGGAACATCCTTTAATGGAGGGTGAAAATTGCTTCATTTAATCTACACTATTGGAAAATTTATTGAACATGAATTTTCATTAATTTCCATATGGTCTAATTCTGTGAATGGTCAAAATAAAGAGGCAAACAATTAACAAAATTTTGTGATTAGATTAGTTACATCTAGTCAAACTAATGAGAAATGATTGTAATATCCAAAGGCATTTATTTTGAAATTTTAGGGTTGTATAGAAAAATATTTCTGGAAGAGCATTTTACTTACCATTAATTCATCCTTGTTTTGATGACACAAGTAGCTTGAGGTTTAGGGCTTCTCTAGATATGAGTCGAAATATAAAGATATTTAAAAACATGCTCAAAACACAAAGATCAAAAGTTTTGAGCTAAATAAAGTTTTACTAAAAAATTGAGTTTGCATTTTTTATGGGTAAGAATCCATATAGCATCACTTTCTATTCATTATTGTATAGTCGATTAGAATTTTGTCACCACGGTTCTTAGATTTTTTTATCATCATTGATGGTATGTCTTATTATTGCAAATTATAATCATAGTTGGAATGAATGGAGAAAAATATGGTCCATAAAGTTTGACACAAATGTTGGGATTGAGACTGTGAAACCTTAAATATTAATTCAGAATGTAAATTGGATTTTTCTCATTTTTTAAACATTAATTTATTTAATCTATTCTTTGCCAATATTGATTAATTAGAATCATTGAGTTAACTTATATTATGGATCATCATTTATGTTTGTATCTTTACATTTAAAAGTTATATCATAGAGGATATGGATGGAGAGTTTCATGAGTTGATTGTTAGGAAAACTTGGAATTCACTAGTAAAATCTAACTATCTTAATGAAATCAGCAGAATTGATCAACAAAAATCCCACAGGAAAAATCAGAGAAAAATAGGAAATTTTATTTGCAAGAACACAAATTAATGGAAGAAAAATAGCAAATACAATGTATCCTCATTTCAAGAGGGAGGATCTATCTCTCCCAATTCTCTAGACCGGCCTAACAATACTCTCCTCCAAAGTGCTACCTTATCCTTAAGTGGAATCAGGAAACTGTTGTACAATAACACTGGATTGAAAAATGGAGAGTTTGATTACTGGGTTGAATGATCCCTCTTCCAGCATCTTCCTAATCAATCTTCGATTCTCATCCTTTGGATTGGAAGATGACGCTTTGCAGATGAACTGATGCGGACATTCCGGCACGAAAAAATCTGGCGCATTCTTATCACAGGAGGCGTCGTAAATCGACGGCTCTGATTTAGTTTGTCATTTATGAATTATTTCTGCATTTAGTTTCTTTTTTAATTGTTATTTCTGTTTTAACCCCTATGTTATTTTATTTGAGTGTTGTAGCCCAAGGGGCAATTTTTTGTAATTTTTTTTAATTTTCTCATGTTTTGTGCTATATATATTGGCCTTTAGCTATTGTAATATGATGATGATTCATACCGAAAAAAAATTACTTTCCACCACTTGTGTTCTTCTTGAGAGAGGACGAGAGTGGAGATTTCCTGTGGAAGGAATCAAAGTTTGTCACCAGCCGCAGGATGGGTCCGGCTCGTGAGTTGAAGTCCCTGGAGAAGGCAACGCATCATCCCGTCAGCCTTTCGGAAGAGTTCAAGGCTCGCGGTTTGATTTTTCTTACCTTTGGTTTTATCTTTGTTTTGATTTCTTCTTTCTTCCTCTCCCCGTCGTTGTTTTTCATTTTTCTTCCTCCTCCCCTTTCTTCAACCCCTCGGCCAAAACCTCATACCAAGCTCCACAAAATTTTCCCCCAATAGCCGCGGCCACCTTCACCGATCCCACCCTCTTGGCCGCCGGCCGCCGTTCCCCACCGCTCCACCCGCCGGCGCCCCTCTTCGAGCTTTGATTTTGAAATCAAAGCTCTCATGGAGGGCTTTTGATACTTTTCTAATTTTATCCTTATTGAGTCTCCTTAATTAATAGATTCAATTTGAAATTTGAATTCAAATTGGTTTTTAATTTAATACTCTCTTATTAAGGAAACTTCCCCTAGCTCATTAACTCAAAACTTCCTCCACAAATCCCTCATTTCAAATTCAAAAACTTTTGAAATCTTCCTAAATCTAGCAAATCTATTTTAGAAAGTTTTCTTAAGTTAACAACATTTGAATTCAAATTCAAATTAGAGTTACTTAAATAATTTCCTAAAGTTTTAAACCATTTTAAGCAAGTTTGGACCACATGGCACTTCAAAACCCCATCCACCTGATAATGCAGCCGGCCCCTCTTTCCCTAGCCCTTCCCAATTACTCAATTAAGTTATTGCCTAAATCTAAAACCCAGCCTTTAGGAAAGAATTTCAAAATCCTTATGTCCCTATTTGGCTGAAATTTTTCCTAATAAACTAACTCTAATTTATGTCCACAGAAATCAATAGAGCTTGAATTTAGGAAATAGATTATTTCCTCCCAATTTTCCTCCCAGCTTCACGTCAGGCCTTCCCCCACTTTGGTCATAGCCAAAATTCCTGAGCTTTATTCCAATTTTTATTTCCCAAATCAAGTCTTTTTGATTGGAAAATAAAAATTCCTTTAACCCACCCTATCATCCCGCGTTTCCTCCTCCATATTTAACTTGCCTCCCCAGTTGCATGTTTTACCCACAAGCAAATTGCTGTCCAAGCTTTTTCCAAGCAATTTGTAAGGTGGCTAGCCAGAATTTTCAAGTACTAAAGCTGCTATCTAGCAATCTGGCAATCTCCATTGCTATCCCGCTGTCTCCAAATTACAGATTTTTGCTTGTCCAGCTGCATCCAGAGAGTTCGTGGTGGCTGTCTGCTTCCTCTCAAACAACTAAATTATCACCGGAGCTAGAGACCTTGATTTTTTCCCTGAACAGGGTTGCTCCCGTATTGGAGGCTGTTAAACTGCTGTCCAGCGTTTTTCTGCAATCATAAACCAGCGCTAGTCCCGAAATTTCCGACCCATTACTGTCCAGCTTTTTGGACATTATTGGATTGCTGTCAGGGATTTCCAACAAGGAAGAGTTTATTGTCCAAAACTTCTGAGAAACCCAAAAGCTGCTGTTTAGACTTCTGTATTTGCTCTTTCAAGAACCCATAGGATTCCAATCCTCCTTTCCCGTTCTACATCAGTTTGGTATCAGAGCATGGATTCGGATCGACGTTGGGAAGACTTTAAATTGTGGTGGAAAGTAGTCAACTGGCGTTAGTCAACAACTCAAGAGATCAAAGCGGACTTATGCCGTACTTACCACCGTCAAACAATCGAACGATTCAATCCCTAGAGCGATTGGTAGGACGAACCCGACCGTTGTTATGCAAAAACCGCTCGTCATCAAAAGGATAAAAAAGAACGGTTCACTAAGAGACAAAGAGAGAGTAGATGGTAGAGTGGACAAAATGGATGGAGACCAATGAAGCCTCCGATTTCCACTTCACATGTGCAAATCAAAGAGAAATCTAAGGTGTCAATGAAGGGGAATTCTGAAGAAGAAGATGATTTGGTCGATTCAATTGCAACTCCTACAGAAGCAAAGTTTCTCCTGACCTAGTTAAAACTCTATAACGGAGGCGGTGGATAAAGATCTGGGAATGAATCCATAGAATTCAAATTGCTCCTATTGCTAAGAAGCATCTATGAGAGTGAACAAGTTCCTGCAGATGAGCTAAGTAAGGTCAGCAATCAAAGATTGACCTTTTGGGCAACCGGGGTTGTTTGAAAATCTTTGCAAATAATAGTCCAGAGTTTGATACGGAGCAATTGTGATGCTAACTCGACGGAGTCGACATTTTCCCACCTGAGGAGAATGATGCGACATCGCACGAAAATCTGGCGCATCTATCACAGGGAGGGTCGTAAATCGACGGCTCTGATTTAAGTTGTCATTTATGAATTATTTTCTTGCATTTTAGTTTCTATTTTATGTTATTTCCTGTTTTACCCCTAGGTAATTTATTTGATGTTGTTAGCCCAAGGGGCAATTTTTGTAATTTTTTATTTTCTTCATGTGTGGTTCCTATATATCATTGGCCCTTTTAGCAATTGTTAATAGATGGTTGAATTTGATATGAAAAAATTTGTATTCCACACTTTGTTCTTGGGAAGAATGAGAGGTGAGATTTCCTAATGAAGGAATCGAGTTTCACCAGCAGGCAGGATGGGTCGGGCCCAGCTTCTGTGATTAAGTTCCCTTGTGAGAAGGCAATCGATCATCCCATCAGTCTTCGAGAGTTCTGAGGCTCGCGGTTTTTATTTTCTCTTTATCGTTTGTTTCAATCTTTGTTTTTGTTTTATCTCTTCCTTAATTGTTTTTCCATCGTCTTCCTCCTCCCCATCTTCGTTTGGCCACCGGATTCACCCCTAGACCCGAACCCATGCCGCCGGCTCCACCCCATTAGCCGCCGGCCGAACCTTCCTCTCCACCCCTTTTCGGATTTCCTAATTTGGTTGGGTTAATTTAGGGATTAATTTGAATTTGAACTTAATCAAATTCAAATTTCAAATTCTTTCCTAATTTGGTTCATCTATTTTTGGAAAGTGCTTAATTGAAATCAATTTTGAAATTAAATTCAAAATTTGATTTATTGCTTCACTTTCATAACTCCTAAATTCGAATCAAAGAGCTTTAAGTCACCTCCTTTAATGCTTCATTAAGGGATTTAATTGCATGCCATTTGAATTTCAAATTCAAATTTCAAATTTGCATTAGGAGTTAAATGCCTCCTAAATTTCCTCCCTTTAATTAAGGAATTAATCGCAGCTTTAAATCTGAAATTTAATTTCAGATTTAAGGATTAATTCACTTAAGTAATTGGGGCCCACTTATTTGAAATCAAAACCTCTCCCTCCCTCTCTCATATGCCGTCCCCTCTTCCTCCTTCCTTTGCCTAATTAAGAGCCAATTAATGCTCCTAATTAACTCCCCCATTAACTCAGAGCTCTTTGGAAATACTTCCAAAATCTGAGATTTTCAACTAGTCGAAATTCCCTACTTATGCAATCACCTCTCAATTCTTACCAAAATTCAGCCTTTTAATTTTGAAAACCAAATTCTGTCCTGTATTCCCCTGCTGGCCGAATTTTTTTTTAACACCTTTACATTGGTTTTCTACTCTAAACCCTTCCCAAACTCTTCCCACATGGAATATGCTGTTTTCTAAGACTGTCATCAAGGAATTTCAACCCTTGCTCTCACGTCTCCTGTCATCCTAAGCCTAATAACTGCTGTTTGGAAAAATAAAACTCCTGTCCAGCAGTTTTCGCTGGACTGTTTCCACTACAACACCATAAAATTTCAGATTTCTTGAAGGGGCTTTTCAAATTTTGTGAGTCACTTGGAGTTTGGCCATCTTCCCTAGCAAAGCGATTTTCGTTCTACATCATGAACAATGAAAGGTGAAACTACTTTCTTCAAGATGATAGTATGCTCATGTTCATGTGGAGGAGGCAACTTTTGAGGCAGCTGAAAAACCTCATTGAACTGCTGAATCAATGGTTGTACTGAAGATGAATGTCCCCGCCCTCCTAGAATCTGATCACCTCCAGCCTATGTAGTTCCATCAGGTTACCTTCCCCCATCTCCTGTATGCTCCTCACCTTTGTTTTAAGTGATATCATGGCTTTCGTGAGCCCTACATCTCCCCTAATCGCTACCCTTCTCCCTTCCACTATCAGCTCCATCGTCAATGCTCCCCAGTTGACCTTAGTGTCCCCCAAGGTCTGCAATCACTTCATCCCCAGAATGACATCAATGATCCTTAACTCCAATGGGAGAAAATCCTCCCTCACCTGAACCCCCTATATTGTCAACACTACTCCCCTACATATCCCCTGACCCGTCTCCACCTTCCTGTAACCATCATCACTCCATAACATCCTGTTTCCACCAATGTCACCCCCAATTTGTCCATGAACTGGTTAGAGATAAAATTATGGATATCCCCTCTGTCAATCAACACCACCACCTCCCCGTCTGTTATTTTCCCCTTCACCTTCATGGTAAGATTTGGAGTGAATCCCACAATTGAATTCAGGGAGACCTCCATCACGTCTAGATGCAGCTTGTCCTCCATCTCTCTCTCCCGTACTCTCACCTCCCTCCTCAGTTTTCTCGTCATCAGAGACAGTGAGAATCTAAAGAGTTCGATCCCTACACTTGTGCCCTGTAGTATATTTCTCATCACATATGAAGCATAGTCCCTTCACCCTCTTCTTTTGCATCTCCCTCTCTGTCAGTCTTTTTAAGTTCCCCCACTTCCTCCTCCTGCTGGATTCTCCCTGGGAGTCTCATTAATGTTGCTTGATGCATGCCCCTTGGGTGCTAAAAGGATGGTTGTCATCTTGTAAAAGCCGCCTGAACTGTTTCCTCTGACTCCCCTCTCCTAGTACTTCTGATCTTCCACTAGTTGTGCCATCTCCATAGCCTCCCCCAAGTCACGAGACCTCATGAACCTTACTACAGCTCGAATATCTGATTTGAGCCCCTTCATAAAATTCCTCTCCATAACAGTGTCTGATAGTCGATCCAATCGGCTTGCCAAGTACTCAAATTTCTCCTGATAATCTGCCACTGAACCTTTCTGCACTAGTGCAAAGAACTGCTCATAGAAGTCCCCTCCACTATCGGTTCGAAAACGTTTCAATAAACATTCCTTAAACTCCCTTCAACTTTGTATGGGCCTCCTCATATCTCTCCACAGGTACCAAGACAACTCTTTTCCTTCCAAACATAAGCCAGCGGCCATTAATATCATCATCCGTCAACCCATTGATGGAGAAATATCTCTCAACCTTGTAGATCCACTCATCTGCATTCTCCCTTTCAAAAATGGGCATCTTCAGCTTCCGCACCATCTGATCTTCCCCCTTTCCCCGAATTCCCTTTTCCCAAGTGTTTGGTCCTCCCCAAGTCTTCCGATCTTCCTTTACACGCTCATCTTCGAACTTCACTTTATCCCCTTCTTTCTCCAAAATCAGCACCCCTCCTACCATAAGTTCCCTCTTTTCTCTCCCAACCAGCACTCCTTGGTTCATGCCCCCCATATCCACACCTCTCTTCATACCAAATTCCTTTCTCCTCTATTATCTCCACATCGTTTTCCCTCCTACAAAATTCATAATTTGATTTTCCAATAGCTTCTTCACCATCGCATGAAAATTTTCCAATAGTTCTTCCCACCGGTCCCTCGATCTCCGATATCGCCGTTTAAATTTGATTTTCCAATAGCTTCTTCACCATCGCATGAAAATCAGAAACTGTCTTCCACGGATGACACATTGTCTTCTACAGATGAAATTCGATCTTCCACCGTCGCTTTTATTTGGCCCATCTCCCCTTCAAGGCATTCCTTTAATGCATCTACCGTCTTGGCCGCCATCAATACCCGGAATTTTTGTAGGTTCAACAAATCTGTATATTGATAAAAAATAGCAACAAATCCCTTCCAACTGTCAAAAACAACTGCTAATTTTCCAGAAAACACTTCACAAACAGTTCCAAAGTATGCTATGTTACCAATTTGTTAGGAAATACTTGGAATTCCCAAGTAAAACCTAACTATCTTGATGGAATCAGTAAGAACGATCCATAAATCCCACGAAAAATTAAAGAAAAACAGGAAATTTATTGCAAGAACACAAACTAACAGAAGAAAATAACAAGATATAATTTATCCTCTATTCGAGATGAGGATCTATCTCTCACAATTCTCTAGACACCGCTAAAGCCCAAAAACCTAAACATAAGAGATCTCATATTTCAGCCAAATTCAAGATGCCCTAACCCTAGGAAAACAAATTATTTAATGCATACAATCAAAAAGGAAATATCTGAACAGTCCCTACATTCAAATTTCCCTCCTAACTCCCTAAAAAATCCTTCCTAAATAGCTTTTCTGGATCTTACGGCTTGTACAGGAGGTAGAACAATTCCGCCTATGTTATGTTGAGCCGGTCCATAAGGGACCGGCTGGACCGGTCTAACATTGACCTGAAACAATTAGGCTTAGACTCATGAGCATAAAAAATTGAATTACTTAATTATATAAGGATGAACTTTTTCCACATGCAGCGTGATATTTACGCTGTTCATCTTTGACTTTCACGTTATGTCTTGTTTTTTTCTTTTTTTTTGTTTTTTTTATTAGAAAATTTAATTAGATTTGAGGGGCTGGCTTTTTTTTTATTGGTTCATTCTTATTATATAGAAAGTTTAACTACTTGAGTACGTTGTAGTGTTTATGAAACGTTCAACACTCTTTTTTTCCATTCATTGAGTATAATATTATTAGCTTGCTAAGTTTTTAAGATAGAACTAATACCTGCATGATAATATCCATCAGTGAATCCAGGTGTGGGTTGGAACTAGCTAAAAGTATGCATGCCTCACATTTCCCCAGTTATGCTAGCAGTTTGTTTTAGTTGCAGTCATCCAACTTGTTTTATACCACACCTTGAATTGAGGAATTCTGTCAAGTTGAATCAGTTGCATTGCAAATGATGCAGGTTCTTACGACCAAATGAATCGATCTGCTATTCCCCAATTGTAATATCTTTTCTCTTTAAGTATTGTACTAAACCCATCTTGCCATTTGACCAATCCAAATAGGCTGCATATTCATTGTTCAGGTTGGTTCATTGGTACTACTGCGGTTAAATTGCGTTCCTAGAACTCAAATTGAGTGTTTAAACTCATGTGAAGGCAGTGTATTGTCTTGGTTAACTTATTTTCTCTCTAGTGCAAAAGGCATAAATTTTCTAAAGGTGTCATAATAAAATATATTGATGATCATCTCTTCTTAATTCTCCAAAGCTTCTAATGAAGTCAAGATGGTTTTTGTTAAGAATGGTATATTTATTGATATTCATCTTCTTGGGCCAAATGGACAAACTTGAGAGCGTGTTTAGCAGCTCTCATGCAACAGGAAGAGGGATTTAGTTCAAGCATTGTATATTTACAACATGGCAATTACCTTTTGATTCTTTTTAACAGTTTGATAGTTCTCATGTTCTACCCATTATGTATTCAGATTAGATGTTGCTGAACAGAGTGGGGAGATTCCTTTTTATTCCGCTGCAGCTCCTCTGGTGACAAGGTACCTAATGGTTTTCAGTACTTGATGGCCTAGCTATGATAACATTGTGTAAATTAATTGAATATTCTATCCTTTGTGGTGGTAGTCTGTTTGCTAGTAGGGAGAATATTGCTTATGCTGACTCGCATATGGAAAGGCACATGATACCTCGGCAATTGGCTTCAGTTATTCAACCTGACTGGCGTGAAGCTTTAGATCTCATTTTGTTGGGCTCTCCTGAACAGGTATATTTGGGCATATGCATGTTTGTGCGTGTGTGAGCAGGTTAAATATTCTATTCTTGCTATCTTTAAAATGTACTTTGTCTTCAATCCTGCTTGTGCATGAAACTTGTTTTTTGCAATGTTAATGCCTTTGGTGATGGAGTGTTCTGGAATGTGAACCTTCTCTTTTTTCCACTGAATTCAGTTGAAAAGTGACAAAACATTGATGCCAATCTACTGGACGTTTTGGGAATGTACTTGCTTGGAATTTGGAAATCTTTATATGCGACACTTCATTTAATTTGACATTAAATTTAAGTGAGGAAATCATGTTAACTAAGGGTGCATTTGGGACGCTGTTTTCGCTGCCGTACGGCAGGAAACGCAGCCGAGTTAAGGTTTGGGGAGACGAGGTCGTGCTCCGTTCTTAAACTTTTTGCGTCCCGCAGCTACTTTTCCCGTCCTGAAGTAGACTCCTGCTTTCGCTGCTTTCCGTTGTTTGAGGGTAAGAGAAAGACGTAAATGCCTTGCGAAATACACCGTATCTTCTTCTTCCTCGCAAAGTTCGGCACTTCATCCATCTCTCCGCACAAGACCGCTCGATCGTTGATGGAAAGAATAATTTCGAAAAAAGAGGCTTACCCATCTCTTCGCACAAGACCGCTCGATCGGTGATGGAAAGAATAATTTCGGAAAAAGTGGCTTACTCGGAGCGCCAGAGCCAGCGAGCAAACCGCGAGAGAAAGCGCGGGCGCTGATGAGTTAACGATTACAGAGAGAAGGGGAGAAATCGACGCCGGCTTCGCAGTGGCCGCGCCATCTGGAGGTGATGGGAGAAAGCGAGACGTCGTCAAAGGAAGGGGATTCGGGCCAAACGCCGGTGTCAAGGACGCCGATGATGACGGAGCCGGAAGCAGCATCGGCGGCACGGAAAGGGGATGAAGGGGAAGAGGGAGAAAGACTGAGGAAGAAAGGGGTGCGAGTGGTGTGGAGACGAATCAAGGGGTCGGGGTGAAGGTGTAGGATGGCAGGGGAGCGGCGAAGGATGCGGAGGTGCCGAGGGAGGCGGCGGCGAAGGCGTGAAGTGCGTCGGAGTAGGAGTAGATCATATAAATTTACCAAAATATTTGATATTTAAGCAATTTTATTTCACTACAATATATGTAAGGTTATAAACGTAATTTGTTTCCATACAGCTGTAGCACAGCAGCTCGACAGTTATACTTCCCAAACAAAATATACTGCTTTCTATACAGTAACTTCAGAACTCAACTTTTTGTACATCAACTTCACAACATGCTTTGCCGACAGCTGCAGTAGTCCCAAACGAAGCCTAAGTCCCAAAGCAAAGTTGGTTGTCTATTATTTTATCTAACAAAGATGCCAGAGTTGTAAATAAGTTTAGCTTGTGCAATTTCTAGGCTTTTCAAGCTTGGCTTGAATATTTATCATCCATGCTCATACCAGCTGGAAGACTTGGGCAATTTTCGTGAATGCTTTGTTGAAGGTCAACTCATATGCAATCTAACAATCCTGAGCTGAGGTTATTTGTTACTCGACTTTCTATTTGGTTGAATGGAAGACGGGAGGAGGGAGTGACTAGAACTTGAGTAGTATGGAGAAGTGAGGAATGTTGGTGGATGCAATAGCTCGCTGTCATTTTCGTTGACTGGGATACAAGAACTCTTTATTCAAAGTTGTTGATGCAAGGGATTGTCAATAAATGCTGTAGTTTAGGGCATGGAAGACTGAGGAGTTAAGGAAATAAGCAAGATAATCTCTATCTGCACCATTTGTGGCCACCAATGCATCCTAGTATGATATGTATAATGAAACACACAAAAAATAAATAATTCATAGGTTATCAGCTCCCAATTTTAGTAAAGATTAATTTCTTTTGATGCAAAAGCTTCAAGCATAATTATTTCATTCTAAACAGTATTATAATTATTGTTAGAATTTTAAATCTTGAATAAAAATTTTGTTCGAATAGAAAATTTACTACAATGTTGATTCTCACACCTCACATAAAGGAATCCAACACATTCAACTTAATAAAAATTTCATCACACACACATAGTAGTTGACTAGTGTTAATCTTGCTCCTTTCTCCATCAAAGAAGTCAACATTGAGATCTTATTTTTGCAAATTTAATGGTGTGATTTAATTTCCATTCCTCACAAACCATTCATCATTTGATTATAAACTAATAGATCTTTATCATCCTCCAAACCTATTTTTTTAATTGTTTATTTGTTGATCTCTTGTTGTATATAATATAAATCAATAAGTTCATCTTTAAAGTAGTCAAATTTCTCTACTTGGCGAACTTGGTATACGTACTTCAATTTTGCTTACACACTTATGATGATCATATGCTATTTGATACTTTATTTGCAAAACCTTATAATTTAGGAGTGTTATCTCCAAATTGAATCCACCATTCATTAATACTTAAAAAACACATTTAACAACAACAACAACATCAAGCCTTTATCCCACTACATGGGGTCAGCTACATGAATCTCTCTATTGTGTCCTGTTAAGAGTTCAATTCTCATTTAAATCTAATAAAGACTTTCTCAATTTTCGGAGTTTTTACATAAACCAATTATTATAACAAAACTTCTTATTTTTTATCTTTTCTTACACATTTTGATTCCACCACCAACTATTTTTATTTTTGGAACTTTTCCTTTTGAAACTCCAAGCACATCATTTGCAATATTCTTAATTTTACTAGTTACTTTTTCTCACATAACATTCGCTTCCTCATGCACAGATAAAATCTTAAGATCTTGAATCTTATTACATCAACAGCAACATCAAGCCTTTGTCCCACTATGTGGGGTCGGCTACATGCGTCCTTTTTCGCCATTGTGTCCGGTTAAAAGTCAAATTCTCATTTAAATATAATAAAGAAATATTATTTCTAATATTTTCTAACCAAGTCTTTTTAAGTCTACCTCTACCTTTCTTAGCATATGTCGAATCTAATATCTCAACTTTCCTAAGGCCTCTGTTTAATGTGACCAAATCATCTAAGGCGATTCTCTCTAATCTTATTGATGTAGAACGAGAAGGGAAAAAAATGGGACATTTGAGATTTGAATTTCTTGCTTTAATTGAGATCAAAATTTTAGGAATAATTAAATCAAATCAAATTCAATTAGAAACGTAATTAGATTTAATTTAAGTAACTTTCTTAAAATAGGCATCTTAAATTAGGAAAGTATTTAAATTCAAAATTACTTAGAATTTGAAATCAAATATTTTCCTAACTTAGATCGTTTGATAAAAGGAAAGTAACAAAGGGGAATTCAGATTTTGGAGGCAAAGAGGTACAAGGGGGGAAGAGGCTGGCAACATTAAAAGGGGGAGGAGAGGTTATGGAAAGAGAATTAAAAAAGGACTTTGATTGGAATCTTAAATTAGGGAGTAATATTTAAATCACATCCAATTAAATAATTAATTTGATCTAATTCAAATACTTTTCTAAAATAAGAATCATAATTTTAGAAACAAAATTCAAATTCAAATTAATTTGAATTTTAAATTTCAATTTGTTACTAAGTTAGAAGGGCTAAAATAGGAAAGGGCTTTGAATGTGAAGGGAGATTTGTAGAGCCAAGGGGAAAGAAGGTGGTCGGCAATTTGGTGAGACTGGCGGCTAGGGAGATTGGCAGGGGGGTGTTGGAGGTGGAGCTAAGGCCATGGGGAGGGAGAAGGGGAGGCCAGTTTTGTGGAAGTGGAAGGGTTTATGGCAGAATCGGCCGGTGGAATATGGAGGATTTTGGCCGGCGATCAAGGGAGGAGGAGAAAAAGATTTAGGAAAAGAAAGATACAACCGCGAGCCTGGACACATCCTGCCGCTGACGGGTACTACGTTTCCATTCACCAAGGGACTTCAGACCACGAGTCCGGACACATCCTGCGGCTGGTAGAAGCTACGAATTCCTCCCATAGAAATCTCACCCAAGGTTCTTCCCAAAGAACACAAGTGCAAACAACTTTTATTACACAAGCAAGGGCCTCTAAATATAGGCCTAAGAAACTAAAACAAGACACATGTTCCTAGGGCTTACATAGGACGACCCTCTTAAGGGTAGAAACAAAAAATTCATAATAAAAATAAAAATTACAAATAACAAATTAAGATAAGGTGGAATGATCTCGGTCGTCGATTGTCGTCTCCTCCTTTGAAAATCTTCATGATCGAATGTCTGCATCATTCTCCAGAGGTGAAAAAGAGCCTAACTCCGTCGAGTCTACACCCCGAGTAACCATGCTCTGATACCAAACTGATGTAGAACAAGAAGGGAAAAAAAGGGGACATTTGAGATTTGAATTTCTTGCTTTAATTGAGATCAAAATATTATTAATAATTAAATCAAATCATATCCAATTAGAAACCTATTTAGATTTAATTTAACTAAATTTCCTAAAATAGGCTATCTTAAATTAGGAAAGTATTTCAAATTCAAAATTACTTAGAATTTGAAATCAAATATTTTCCTATCTTAGATCGTTTGATAAAAGGAAAGTAACCAAAGGTGAATTCAAATTTTGGAGGCAAAGGGGGGAAGGAGGCTAGCGGCATTTAGGGGTGTCAATTTCGGGTCACGGGTCGGGTTCAGGTCGAACCTGAAACTGACCCGGTACTATTTGGGTTAACCCGAACCCGACCCGTTTCTATAAACGGGTTGGTTTTCCGGACTCGAACCCGACCCGCTTCGGGTTCGGGTCTGGGTCAACCCGACCCGACCCGAATGACCCGATTCGGGTTAAAAAAAGGGTCAAATTCTGCTTTTCGTGTCAAGAACGGGTCAATCTCGGGTTTACGGGTCAAAAACGGGTCAATTTTGGGTTGACTGGTCAACTCGAACCCGACCCGATTTTTGAAACTGGTCGAATTATTGAACCTGAACCTGACCCGTTTCGGGTTCGGGTCAACCCAAACCCGAAATTTTCGGGTCGGGTTCGGGTCGGGTCCAATATTGACACCCCTAGCGGCATTAAAAGGGGAAGGAGGGGTTATGGAAAGAGAATTAAAAAAGGACTTTGATTGGAACCTTAAATTAGGGAGTAATATTTAAACCGCATCCAATTAAATAATTAACTTGACCTAATTCAAACACTTTCCTAAAATAAGAATCTTAATTTTAGAAACAAAATTCAAATTCAAATTAATTTGAATTTTAAATTTCAATTTGTTACTAAGTTAGAAGGCTAAAATTGGAAAGAGCTTTGAATGTGAAGGGAGATTTGTGGAGCCAAGGGGAAAGAAGGTGGTCGGCAATTTGGTGAGACTGGCGGCTAGGGAGGTTGGCCGCCAGGGGGGTTGGTGTTGGAGGTGTAGCTAAGGCCGTGTGGAGGGAGAAGGGGAGGCCGGTTTTGTGGAAGTTGAAGGGTTTATGAGAGAATCGACCAATGGAATGTGGGGGATTTTGTCCCGCGGTCAAGGGAGGAGGAGAAAAAGATTTATAAAAAGAACGATACAATCACGAGCCCGGACACATCCTGCAGGTGACGGGTACTATGTTGCCCTTCATCGAAGGAATTTAGGCCACGAGCTCGGACACATCCTGCAGCTGGTGGAAGCTACGAATTCCTCCCATAGGAATCTCACCCAAGATTCATCCCAAAGAACACAAGTGCAAACACAAAATTTTATTAATCATTCAACCTTTTATTACACAAGTAAATGCCTATATATATAGTCCTAAGAAACTAAAACAATATACATATGCTCCTAGGGCTTATTACATAGGACGACCCTCTTAAGTAAGGGTAAAAACGAAAAATTCATAATGAAACTAAAAATTACAAATAACAAATTAAGATAAGGCGGAATGATCTCAGTCGTCAATCGTCGTCTCCTCCTTTGAAAATCTTAATGATCGGATGTCCGCATCACTTATCTTCCACTGGAGCTACTCCAACCTTTTCAAGTATATGCTCATTTTGTATCCTATCTCTAAGGGTCAAGACACTCATCCACCTAAGCATTCTCATCTATGCAACACTTAACTTAGTATTATGCTTCTCTTTTAGTGGCCAACATTCGGCACCATAAATCATTGCAAGTCTCACCACCATCTTGAATCTTACTCTCAAAAATATTTTTATTAGTGTTCTTTAAATGCCCCCCTCTAATCTTAGAACAATGTTTTACTATATTTTTCATATTCCGCTCCTTCATCTTAAAGTTCAAAATTAATAAGTGATGTTGGGTACATAAATTTTCACTCTGAATAACCTTACAATCTTTGCGATATAAACAATCTATTTTTCTTATAAGAAAATAATCAATCTAAGTTTTATTATATTCATTCTTATAAGTGATGATGTGCTCATCTTTTTTCTTAAATAAGGTATTAGCAATTACAAAATCATAAGCTATAAAAAAAATTTAATATAGTTATACCACCTTCATTAGTCGCTCCAAACTCATAATCATCATGAATACTTTTAAAATTTTCTACCTCTCTACCAACATGTGCATTTAAATCTCCTCCTATAAAACTCTTTCTTTAAGAGGTGCCTTTTGAATTAATTATTCTAAGTAATTTCAAATTTTTAATTTTAAACAAATATTCAAATCTACTTAAGGAGCATAAACATTTATAATACTAATAATCTTACCATCAATAATTATTTTGAAAGCTATAATTATGTCTTCAATTCTATCAATTTTTATAACATTATCTTTTAAACTCTGATCTATAATCACACGTACACCCTTTCTAGTACAACTTTTACCAGAATATCAAATTTTAAATTCTAAACTATCAATCTTCTTAGCTTTCTCTTCAACCCATTTAGTTTCCTAAATGCATACAATTTTTATGTTCCTATGAATCATAATATCAATTAATTCTATTAATTTACCTATAAGAGAACCTACATTCCAAGATTTTATTCGAATTCTAGTTTCATGGATTAGCTTCTTTGCCTACATTCGTCCATGATATAGGAGCACTTGCCTATTTAACACAGCACCCAGGGTCGATGCAGCGACCTTTGCGCACTTCTCGCTGTATTTAGGCCAGATAGCGTGTCACTTCTAGGGAATTAACACAATGTATTAAAAGATTCATGTCATTATTATTCGACAAGTTTTACGCTGATTATAGACTGCCTAACGCAACCCTTCACTTTTCTCATGTAGGTCTTGGGACCTGACAATGTTAAAAAAACACAATTAACATGGTATATAAATTTTGTGGAACTTAAACATTAAATTTTACAGTGTTTTGGGGAATATTTGCTATTTTATTTTTGTTTGTTGTAATCTAAAGAAGTCATATTTCTAAATGGTGCAATTGGAAGCCTTTGGCTTTTTGGTTTAGTCAGCAAATTAATCCATTTGTAAAATTGTACTGACCAAATTTGATATTTGGATTGGTTGACTTGTTCTTAGGCTATTGATATTGAGGATCCAAACAGTAGCCATTGGCATGCAACTACTGATGCAGTTGAAGCTCCAATTTCTTATACATGATTTCTCAAATTTCATTTTTGCTGGACTCATCTCTTCTATTTTGTGCTATCAACAACTTTGCCTCATACATTGCATTATAAATGAAGCCCATCATTGCCTTGTCTCTGCTTCAACCAATCTTCAACCATGAACGATAGTTGTAATAGCATTAGTAATACTTAACCAAAATCTATCCCTACAAACAATCTTCCTAGCATCTTTATTTTTAGGTTTGTTAGCCAAATTTCATTTAACCCACTGTGTGGAGGTGAATATAGTCTATAAAGATTATCTTGCTTCTAGTATGCTTTATAGAGTTGAATATGCTATAGGAAATCTAGTAGCCTAAAAAGTTTACCTTGCTTCTAATTTGCTTTGTAGAGTTGAGTTTGCTGTAAGAAATCTAGTAGCTGCAAGTATGAAAAATTCATTCTTAGAAAACTTCCACATTAAAACCAAAACTCAACTATAATTATAAATGAACATGTTAATCTTTTTAGCTTTAGGCAAGGCATTGTTCTATTGAGTCAGTCTCCAAAATTTTCAAGGATTAAATCAATGCAATGTGTAATACATGAACTCCCGTAAATGTGCTCTCTTCTTTATCAACTTATTTCTCATTGTCGTGTAAGCACTAATGTTGTCAATAACAATTTGGACCACTAAGTGATGTGAAACAATCCATGCGAAAGTGATTTGCTTAAAGAACCCTCAAGTGAGGGTAGAAATGGAAAAGTACAAATAACAAATAAAATACATGAAAATAAATAGACACGATCGTAGCCGTTGATCTTCGATGTCCTCATCACTAAGTGCTCTCCAATCTTCATTACTTCATCAGTAGGTTTGAAAATGTACTTTAATTCCTTCACCTGATTTGATACTTCAACAACTAAGTTAAGAAAAATAGTACTATTGGGATTGCCTATTAGAATGTTGATCGAGCTCCTATCTTTAATATTAGACCAACCATTAGACATAATTGTAACTTCAGTCTATGTCCAAGTTCTCTTGATCTCCTCAATAACTTTCTCGATGTTATTCACTTTCCCCTTCGATATATAAATTCTGAGCTCATACATGGAATGAGATTTAAGGCCTTGATTATAGGAACCAATAGAATGAATCATGTAAACATAGGATGGGGAAGTTACCACATTAAATGGAATTGTATTTTAATGGAAGAATCTTCCAATATCCATATAGACATGCTTGCGAACTTCTCTTACATATTGTGGAGATAATCGATTGGCTGTCCTTGTATCATTTTCTTTTCATCCTCCACATTCATCATATATTGATCTATGGGTCCCCCTTAATCTCTTTTGAATTTGCTATCAACTCTATCATCAAATTTTCATTGTGTCTAATGTTTTGACATGGTCATTTTATTATGTAAGCTTTAATCTCCTCATACACTTTAATAAATGGTGCAACACTTTTATGACAACTAGAAATATGTTCTTTCATTCTTGTTACAACACTTTTAACCACTTTATCGTAATTATTGTTCTTCAAATAGATGTATGTTTTTTCTCTCCCTCCAATATCTTGGACATGCCATTCTGGCATCCCTTCATTTATTCTTTGTGAGAACAATTTCTTTTTGCTTTGTTGATAAGCTAAACTATGGCTTAGGTATATTTTGATTTCATGCTTATTATTGCGTGGCGTTGATCGTGCAAGAGGTGCACCATGGCTTTTGTGATTGATGAAAGATTTAAAGAGAAGTAATTTAAGAATTTTAAGGCATGGAGACTTGGAACATATTCAATGGTTTAGACTCTAACGAATTCATAAAAGCGAACTTTTGTTATTAGCTTGATGGCGGCCATGTGTGAGCAAGACATTTGCGTTGAAGGCCATGTGTGAGCAAGACATTTGCGTTCTTCAACGTTTGTTCCATTTCTGAGCTTTCCATCTTAACCCTAGGAGGTTCATGTCTAGTGAAAATCAAGCCTGAGTGGTTTTAATGCTATGAATGGAAGTGAAGCTCTTTACGCTGTATTTGAAGTCATAGAAGGTCATTGGTTTATAAATACAATTTTGAATGGCAATGTTCATTAGGAGGAGACTAGTCTAGTGATGCTTAAAGATATTTGTATACTTGTTTCCGTGTTTTAATGTGTTACTGAGTCTGTTACTAGCAAGTAGTGCCACTTTTGTGACCAGCTGATTTAGTATTCGAGCTTGAAATGTTCTTCATGCTCAGAACTTTACCTATGAGCTCGACTGGCACACTATCTTGGACATGCCATTGTGGCATCTGATCATTTTTCTTTGTGAAAACAAAATTAATGACTTTGTTGACTGGCTAAGCTACGACCATATTTTTGATTTCGTGCTATTATTGAATATTGATCGACTTTGACCATGCATGTGGTGCACCAAAGCTTTTGTGATTGTTGGCAGATTTCATGAGAATATTTAACTACTATACTATATACTACTACTATTGATGAGGGCATCAGATTTCGACATGTGTACCATCGCCGGGGACGACGATCGACGGCCCTGATTCAGAGTCTTTATCTGTGATGATTTAGTTTTCTTCTATTAGTTTATTTCTTGTTTTCCGTTTGTACCCCTATGAGGGATGTATCACCTATTGGAGCCCAAAGGACATTTTAGACTTTATGCTTTTATTTTTCAGTCAGCCTATATATAAGGCTTGTATCATTGTATTTGGATTATTGATGATGATGAATGAAAATTTCTACTTTTGATCTCTTTGTGAGTTCTTATTTTCAAGGATCTCTTAGTGAGTTCCTTTCATGAGATCTCTTTGTGAGTTCTCCGGGTATTAGTTTTCCTCGATCTACATCTCATCCACGAGCACGCCATCCACACCTCAATTGGAGTGAAGTCGGACCACTAGCCTTGAAGTTGCCGCCGCCCAGCAGGGTTTTGCTCAGATCCGCCGGCTACTGTGGCTGAAATCTCCCGCCGGTCAGCCTTTCTAGGTTCTTGGCCACGGGTCCAACCCCTCTCGTGCAGCCTTCTTCCCTCCCTCCACCGCTCCTCAACCCCAGCACACAGCCACCCGTGAAATCCCATCTCTTTTTCTCCAGAAAACCGAAAATTTCCATGCAGCCTGCTGACCGTTACATGCTGTTTGGTCCAGGCCGTGGATATCAAGTTTTCAATGCTTGAGCAATTATTCTTTCAATCAGCCAATACAGCACTTAACTCTAGCATATATTTGTAAATTGAAAATTCCACTGAGGCGTGATCACTTACCAAAAATAAACCCTTGATTTCAGCCCTTATCATTAAGGAATTTCATAGCCAAATTGAAATTCAAACCGTGGCTTTATACGGGTGCTCATAAAAGGAAGTTTCCTTTTATTGGGGGCTGAATTTCCTGCAGATTTTAACTTAAATCTGCTCCTTAAATCTGCTGGGGCCCACTTAATTAACCCCTTTAATTAATCCTGTCACCGCCCCACCCTTCCCCTTTTGGAATTAATTTGAATTCTCAAGTTTATTCCCTCTTATTCACCCAATAACTGAAATAATTTCAGATTTCCTGCACTAATCTGAATTGACCTCCTAAGCCACTCCACCACACCCGTCCCTCCCCAAGTTCTACCGCCGGCTCCCCTCTCCCTTGCCTCAGCCGCCGCCCCACCTGCCCTCCTTGGGAGATTTTCCTTGCGGCGACCATCCGGCTCCACTCCAAGGATGCATGGACGAACCCGAGTGGAACTACGGGTTTGAATACGACGACCACGGACGAGTAGACATCCTCCGATCCACTTTCTTTGACGTCGGATTCGACTTCGACGACACCGTCGAGGAGTATTTAGCCCGGATCGTACCCACTCTAATAGAGACCGTCGACGATCATTTTTCAGAGTACACTTGGATCATTGAAGGCCGTCATCTTCCACCACCTCCCCGACCCGCGCCGACCTCTTCCTCCCTACGGATCTACGGCGCCCTCGCTCTAGGAGTGATCTCATCCATCGTGTGGTTCTTCTTCTCCCAACAAGCCTAGGAGTAGGTAAATGAGAGCGGCCTCAAGGTGAGACGATCGCTTTGTTAACTTTGGGATTCTAGTTGTTCTCCTCATTTGCTTTACATTTATTAAAGTCGTTATTTTCTTGGTCTTGCTAATTTAGTTGTAAGTGCTTGCCTAATCATAGTTAACAACTAAGAATTTCTAAAAGCAAGAATTGGGAACAAGATTAAGTTTGCAATTATCATACTTGAATAATCCTTTTGTTAAATTTCTAAAACTCAAATCCTGGATTTACATCAACTATACTACTACACTACTATATACTACTATACTATATACTACTATACTACTATATACTATACTATACTATATTCTATACAATACTATATGCTACTATACTATATACTACTATACTATACTATATATTATACTACTATATACTATACTACTATATAAACTCATGATCGTAGCCGTCGATCTCCGGCGTCTCCTCATGGTACACGTGTCGAAAATGCTGACGATGTCCTCATCATATATATTCCATATCCTGTGTCAGTATATACGTGCTTCATTATTCCCTTCCATTGTTGTTGCTTATTGCTATTTTTTATTTTCTTACCATGAATTGGTTTCTTTGGATTTCAAGTTGAGCATTCTGTTAAATTATTTGTTGATGCTATACTTTCTGTTGAAGAATGACCGTCAAAAATTGGTTTGCGAATCCAACCTTAAATGGTTTTCTAAGGATGCAATAGCTACTGATGGTGATAAGTTGATCATATGGTCTGACATCGGTTTTTCTTTGGTGCAGTCAGTTGAAGGCATGAAAGTTGTGTGCCATGAATTGACTCAAGCTGCAAATGATCCTGATAGTAATTTAAATGAAGATCTTGTTAAGGAGATTGATAGATTAGTTTCCTGCTTAGCCACCATGGTATTTGATAGCTCTCGCCTAATAAGTGTTTCTTAATTCCTTCAACACTTTTCTAACAAAGTTTATTGCAGGTCCCCAGGACTTTTAACTTCAGCTTTTCTGGAGCTTCTTCAAGATCATGTAAATATGTTTTAAATACGCTGATGCAGGTGCCTCCTTGTTTCCATAAAATGTTCTTATTGAAAGAATGCAATAAATATTGGCCATTATTTCTTAGGTAGCCTATTTGAATATTCTTTTATTTACAGACTTTCCAGATCAAACGGCTTGCTCATGCTGCAAAGGAAAGCACCCTAGACAACCTAATCACTGAGCTACTTCTTTGGCTTCTAGATGAAAGAGTTCCTTTGATGGATGAAGGCAGTCAGTTGCTTAAAGCACTCAATGTCCTAATGCTAAAGATTTTGGTTGGTCTTTTGCTTACTTTCTATGCTACTTGATTGTTTTGTCCACATGTTTATGTCATGACTATTATTTGTACTTGACCCAGGACAATGCTGAGCGTACATCATCGTTTGTCGTGTTGATAAGGTTGTTGAGACCTTTAGATCCTTCCAGGTGGCCGTCTCCTGCATCAACTGAAACCCTTGCCAATAGAAATCAAAAGTTTTCCGATCTAGTTGTTAAGTGTCTTATCAAATTAACTAAGGTGATGAACAAGTATTGTCTAACCCCAACAAGTAATTCTAATTCTTGTATCCTTGGATAGAGTTATTGATGCAATCAGTGACTCCAGGTACTCCAGAGCACGATATTTGATGTTGATCTTGACCGAGTTCTTCATATTATTCACGTGTATTTGCAAGAGCTTGGGATGGAGGAGATACGAAAGAGGTAATTATTGCTTGGAGTTAATCTATATCCCTCTCTTTTATCTTCTTTGAGATTTTTGTTCTTCTTCTTTCTGGCTCAACTTTTCACAATACTTACCTGGAGCTTCTTAGGGCTGGAGCTGATGATAAACCACTACGAATGGTTAAAACTGTTCTGCATGAACTTGTAAAACTCCGTGGAACAGCTATCAAGGGTCACCTTTCGATGGTACCCATAGACTCAGAGCCTCAGCCTATTATTCTTGCTTATATTGACCTGAATCTACAGGTAATTACGTTGAAAAAAGCTCCTTTCTGAATTTCACTTTTTTCCTGAATTTGTATGTTTCTACGATACATTGTGGAGTCTGTTCTATTAGATGTAGTGCTACTTAGTTGTTTCTGACAGAAACAAAAACTTTCTGAAGTTCACGATTTCAAAAATGGCAAAATTTAAGCAATGCATTCTAATTAAAAACTAATTTGGTAAATGTTTATTCTTTCATTTCAGACTCTTGCAGCTGCTAGAATGCTGACACCAACAGGCCCCATAGGGCAAACTCATTGGGGTGACGCTGTTTCAAACAACACTACAGCCACAACACATTCTACTGATGCTCAATTGAAGGTTCCATTTCTGCGTTTAAATAGTTACTTGTGGCCATTTGCAGCTGTGTTTTAGATAAATCTGGACAAGAGCTGTAGCATAATCATTTTAGGACTATCTGTTGCTCTAAATTTGTTTATTTGAACAACTTCATAACAGCAAGAGCTGGCTGCTGTATTTAAGAAGATCGGGGACAAACAAACATGCACCATTGGCCTTTATGAACTATATCGAATAACTCAGTTGTACCCTAAGGTAAGAGGTGGAAAGAAGGGGTGATTTGCATGTAATGGAGCAAGTAACTGAAATCAAATCATCAGCCACCTTTTTTTTCATTACTGTTTTGTAGGTTGATATATTTGCTCAGCTCCAGAATGCAAGTGAGGCTTTTCGAACATACATCAGAGATGGATTGGCCCAGGTCATCTATATGAATCTCTCTAATTATAATTATTATAACTTGAACTGTAGGATGGTCTTCCTTAATTTTTAATCAACCTTTGCATCCTGAAGATGGAAAAGAATGCAGCAGCTGGCAGAATGCCATCAAGCCTCCCAATCTCAACTCCACCTCCATTATCCATGAATGCTTCTTCTCCAAAATTTGGTGCCGTTTCTCCTGTTCACACCAAATCAATCGGTGTAAAACCTGATAACAACTCCGGCTTGCCAGTGTCATATAGTGAGGATGATGTTGCTGCTGCAGGAACCACGTTCAAAAGCAATAGCAATTTTGGAGAGGATCGAATTGATAGATTTTCATCAGGTGGCTTCTCTCAACCATCCTTATGTTATTGAGCGAACACTTAGGCTTTTTTTGGTTATTCGGTAATTTTGTAAAAGCAGTTTTAAGAAATATTAGTTCAGAAAAAGGAGTTTTCTAACTGAGAAAGCACATATAAAAAGTTTTCTCAAAACAACTTATTGGGAACGTGGTTTGAGGAACCAAACAGTAAAGAAGAAATAACTTTACCATTTTAAAAAGGATTAAGCACAAAAAACGCCCAATCAAACTAGGCCTTAAACATTCCACAAGCTCAATTCCACTCATCCATGCACATAGAATGTCATTAAGGACTTATTTGATTGCTTCACTGGCTTATGTTTTGAAAAATGATGATTTTATTGACTTTTGATTAAAATTTAAACCATTACATTTGAGTGAGTTCTATGGAAGTTTGTGAGTCTGATATTATTTTGACATTGTAATGGATACAGCTCCGGCAATAACGACAGGTACATTGGATGCCATTAGAGAAAGAATGAAGAGCATTCAAGCAGCCGCTGCCGCCAGTAATGCGGAAATTGGTGTCCGTCCATTGATAGCAGTGAATGGCAACTTGCAGAATGGAGCTGAAGAAGCAGATGGAGAACCAGAACCTCTGGCACAGACCACTGTGCTTCCCATGGATGAGAAAGCATTATCTGGACTTCAGGCTCGGATGGAAAGACTAAAGAATGGTGCATTGGAACCTCTTTAATGCATTGATTTTTATTTTTATTTTTTTTCTTGAAAATTTTTATGGGGCTTATATTCTTGTATAGCAAACAAACTTGAGGCTTGATGGAATCTTTGATTCACTAATATTTTGCGGTTTTTTAGGGTTTAGTGCTACATATTCATGATCACTTACAGTATTTTCTTGTCATGAACATGTTCTTATTCTTGAGTATATAGGTTCTCTGTATTTTTTTCTCTGGGAAATGAGCACTTACCGTTGTTCTCCACAAAGATTTATAGCTGATTGAAGGTATGTTTGAGATGGTTGTAATTTTTTATAAAGATTATTATTGAGCTGAGATAGAGAAAATAATTTTTTTTTCAAAATTGCTGTAGAAAATAATTTTTTAATATATATTTTTTTAAATCACTGGCCAAATAGAAATTTTAGTTCTGATTTGAGAAATAAAATAATAAAAAAAATTGTCGCAAACAAAACCTACATTTTATTGAAACAGAGGCAAAGTCAGTTGCATGGCATTTTGGATAAGATGATTCTTATAAAATATTTTGAGTTGATCATCTCAGCTATGAAGTTTTTTCGAGAGGAATCTACAGTCTTAGGCTTCATTTGGGACGGTTTTTTTATTGCTTTTTAAAACGGAGTTTTAGTAAAAAATAAAAAAAAAATATATACTAAAACTCCGTTTTTTAAAGCAATAAAAAAACCGTCCCAAATGAAACCTTATGATGTTTTTGGGACATCGGTAATTGTAGGTTGTAAAATTGTTTTACAGAGATTGCTTTTTTAAAGTTTTGTAAAAAATTATTATAGTTTGTTTGAATATTATAATTATCGAGTTATTGTGTTGCAGTTATATGCGAGCAAAGTAAGTGATGGGAAAATCCTAACGAAAGGAATCAAAGATGTATTGTAGGCAAATGTCACTACGTTAAACAGGTGCTAGATCTGAACCGTTTCACAAGGATTGCGTCGTCGCGGCCATCGTCACCTAAGCTATGGTAGCTGTTGCAACATGGTTGCGAGATGACATCGTTGATGACGAGGGAGTTTAGAAATGATCGAGCGCTATCAAACAAATGGGGGTATTTATAGCATTTTTACCTTTCGAAATTGCGGAAAGCGATAGACTGAGGGAGGCAGTGAAAGGCCGCAATGCCTCAAACGAGCATTTAACAATTTTTTATAAAGCAAAGCAGTGATGAAGCCGTCCCAACTGGACCCTTAGTTGGTAGCCCTCGTGCTGATAATTGCAGGCACAAATGCAATTGTACAAGTAGGGTTTATGAAGCAACAAGAAAAGATAGACTTTAATTATATTGTAAAGCTAAAAGCTACGATGGTTTTATATGCCTGTATTAAAATGATGAAGATTCTAGTTTAAAATTTTATTTGAGACATCTTTCATATTATTTTTTAAATAATTTTTTAGTATAAATTTTTTTTAAAAGAAGTGGACCAAAAGTTTTTTTAAACGAAACCTAAATATTAAAAATTATCAATTACAACAGTTAGATAATTGGGGTCAACCTGATGGTTTGGGACTTCGGGACAATGAAACTCTGCAATACACTTCTGCTGTACTTATTCATTAAAAAAAAGGAAGATTTACATACATATCAACTAATACTATTCTATTTACATATTTAATACCTAAAATTTTAATATTACATACATACCACCCATAGTTCATTTTCATATCAAATATGAGTGATAAAAATGAAATATATGAGTGGTAGGAAAGAAATATAAGTGGTATATTTGATATTAAAATAATATATGGTGGTATGCATGTAATATTAAATTTTTTGGTGTTAGATTTGTATATAGGATGTTATAAAGTGGTATGTATGTAAATTTCCCTAAAAAAAAAGTCTTTTTTGCTTTAACTGCTAGAAAGTTTATTTTTTTATTTTTTATTTTTTGTTTTGTAAAATGATGGTCACGCAGCTAATTTCATTAAAATTAAATGTAGCTACAAATTAGAATTATAAAAAAGACCACTAATTTAAAAATAAGGTTTAGAGATGTAATGCCTCAAAATCTGGAAGAATTAAATATTAAACTTAATTATCTAAATCATAATGTAGAGTATTTTAGAGCCTATAAAATAATTTAATAGTTGATAAAAGATTTTCATTTTAAATAATCCAGCATAATTTATTCTATACATCAAAATATAAAAATTGGATTATAAAATAACTGAATAGCGATAGTTTTGATAGACTGTTCTTATCGATCCCTTACTGTGTTTATATCATTTCCTTTTTCTAAAAATTCATAAAACAATAGAGCGAGCATTTCATATTTCATATGCTGAGCAGGCTCCCAATTCCTATTGGGGATTTTAATGCCCATATTTGCAATATATAAATAAAATATTTTAAACATCAATTATAAATTAATAGAAATAATTTTACTCTTAGAAATCATAAATAGGGGGATTCCTTATTCCACATTATCAAAAGGACAACATAGTATGTTTTAAACTTGAATATAAGTTATAATTAAATTTTTTAGAATTTGTTACTTGAACTTGAATATTATAAACATTAACATATAGTTTCAATTGTATTTTCATAGAAATATCGTAGTGGAATTATCAATAAAATATTATTTGCAATTGAACTTATTTCATTTAACATAGTATACAATATCTGAATCATGATATGTATGTCTCTATGTCTGCTTATAAAAATATAATGGGGGTCAAAAAGATGAATGTAAAGGGAGCAATTCCACCTTTAGTGAATATCTAATTGCATTTAATGTTGCTTGTATGTTCATCTGATTGAGCTCAATTTGGCTGGGGTAGTTTGAGGGACATTTCTCATATCCAGTAATTTTTCTAGGATTATTAGAGATTAACATTGCTCATACTTGAATTTACAAAAACCTAGGTCATTTTTTGAACTAGATTTATGCAAATGCATAGTTAATTTATTTCTTGCCCAATCATTGCATATTAGGGCTCTATGAAATCATTATGATGGGCTGAGCTCTTTGATTTAAAAATACATTCAAGATATGATTATGCATAGTTTGAGAACAAATATATAGCCTTTAATGGTTTATGGATTTTTGTACATTGCTCTCCAAATAGGCATGATCATAGGCTCTAAAATTTTGAGGGAGAATGCTTGAGGATGTTATCTACATCCTCCAACATTCCTAGCCTAACTTGATTCATATATTTTATGTAGTGAAATTTTCAAGTCTATAGGTCACTATGTGACCTCTAAATTTAATAATTCACAATAATTATTCTATAGAGCATTAAAACACTATATTGTTGTGGTATGATTGTACATGTATAACGCCAGTTCACAACAAATTTCAAACCCATTTGAACCTTAGTGAGATCTAGGAAAAATAATTAAGGCTTGTGTCTAGTGAACTTAAAAAATTATAGGAACTCATACACACATTTAACAGGGATGAAACTTTAAACTAGTGAACTTAGACACATTTCACACCCTAGGAATTAAATTCACATTCATTTGACATTAATTGACCATAAAATAAAATTAATCAAAACCAGCCTTTAATTAAAGGCTAAATTTTTCAAATATTGCAAAAAATAAATAAAAATTTACAAAAATGCAAAGTTTCTTTTAATCAACTCTAAATCAATCCTACAATAATTGAAAAAAAATTGGATCCAAAATTAATTAATAATTGATTAACTCCTAATTAAATAAATTCATTAAAAATAAAATATAAATCAAATTAATTTCAAACTTCAAAGAATGATACATTACTTAACCAATGTTATCAATTTTATCAAACTAAATAATCCACGTTATGTTAATAATTAAACCTTGTAAATAATTCATTAATAACTTATCATCAGTATCATTGGGAGAATTGTAATGAAGTGCGAGATTAACAAAAGGAAGTGTAGGAAAACAGCTTGCTTTTGAATTTTCTTCACTTGGGGGCACGCAAGAGGACATAACTATCCTTTTTTATTATCTTCTTGAGTGAATTTAAACATTGTCTGATAGTGTAAACTCACCTTTTATGTATTTCTTCTCTAACCAATATTTGCATACATAACAGTCTTTAATGATACGACAAACCATCCTATAGTATGGGAAATAATTAGGATTGTTAATAAGATTAGTCTCTTCAGTCTTTTTACATTTCGACATCTGAAGATATGCTTTCAATGCATTTTGGAATAAGTTTGTCAAACACTCTCTCTTTTAAAACAATACTCCTTGTTAAGCTTCTATTTGAGATATAAGCCATTCAGATCACCATCCCTTCTAATTTTGATCTTCTAGATGTAGACCATTGGCCTCTTAATTTCTCTTTTCACTATTTAGCCACCTCTTGAAGACAACCAAATTAGAGGGAATGATTTTATCGATAGTCAATGTCTAGAGGAAAATAGCCAAACAAGTAGGGTTTTATTTAGGAATAAAATATTTAATGTCATTATGAATATAAATACCTATTTTAGTAACTGAAAATGGTTGTAAATATCCTCACAATCCAAATAGACTTGATATATTGGTGTAAGGTGGAATGCATCATTTTGTATTCATGAAGCTAAGGTCATCCTAACAAAGCACAAAAGGATGTGTAAGTATCTATGATATGAAATTTAGTTGCAATTTTAAAATCACCAAACTATAAAGGCAATATAATAAATCCAAGGGTCTTTTGACCCTTCACATTGAAGCCAAGTAACATCAACAAATTTGAACACTATTTTTTGGTGATCAAAGATAATAGTTCTAAGGTTTGAATAGTCTATGTTGATAAAGGGCCTAGGGTCTACAAGGATAAAATTTAAGATATTATCATAAACAAAAGTAGTAATGTATAAAGGTCAATTATGATTAAATATTTCTAAAAGAAGAGCATCATCTGTGAATGTGACTATTAGAAGATGTTCAATAGAAGGAGATTCTTTTAGTTTTCCTAAAAACTTCTGGTTCTAGAAGAACTTTAGCTAAAGTTTAACAAAGTTTTGGAGAAAACATTAGAGCATCATATACACTCATTAGATGAATAGAGCAAGGAGTTTTTTATTTAATGTGCTAATACATTATAATCTACTTTAGAAGTGGGTGTCTTAGTTATATTATAACCTTTTGAAAAGTTTTATCAAGCTCTTGGGCAACAACTTTCTTATATTTTTGCTAAGTTATTGGTTTTAAAAGTTGTTGTGGAAGGATTTTACCACTTCTTAATTAAATTTTGTTAAATCTGATTAGATCAATCATTTAATTCTTACACTTTATTATTTAAATTAGTGGTTAATAGAGTTTGTTTATCATCAAAAGATTGTTCAATATTAGGGTTAAGATAGTAGATGTCATATATAATTAAGAACAAAGGTAGTTTCTTCTTCTTTTGAGACATGAATTATATATATCAAAGTAGAAGGCAAATATTGAAAAGTTGGATATTTTATCACACCAAAGTATATATTATTTGATTAGTAATGTATATTAGGTGAGAAATATAATAGTAGTACAATCAAAATTACGAATTCTTTTGTATAACCTAGAGTTATGCACCTTATTAAAGATTTATAACTAAAAAGTGGATTGTTGAGAATATGGATGATGAGTCACCAAATTGATTATAAGAGACATCTATAATATATTGCACATACACATGTTGTTCTGATGTTTGTTTCAAGAAAATATTTAGGAATTTTAATTTTATTAGCATTGTATTAGCTCTCAAGCCAGTCCTTAAACACAATATACTAGATAACAACATATCACAAAAATATATAAAAGGGATAATAATAATAGTTAGTTATTTAATTTACTTCATCGAGCTTTTTAGCCTCTTGAGGCTTCATACCCAATTGCATTAACATCTTTAAAAGTTTCTTGACAATGTTCTTTTTGAAAGAATAAGTTTTATCTAGTCTTTCTTCGAAAGTTAACTAGCATTTCTTAGGAGAAATAATAGGGTTTTTTTTCCTTGGTTCAATGATAGTTATTTCCTTCTTTTTCTTAACTCTTTTGAATGTAGTAGAAATAGTAGCTATTTCTTTATTTTTCTAATTATAGGTAATTAGAAATGTTTTTTTAATCTTTCTCATGAGTACTATTTGCACTCAATATAAAGGAGGATGTTTCACCTTGAAAGCTTGTTACTTTTGTTAATGAATTTTCAAATGTATGAATAGAAGATAACTTAAGTAGTGATGGACTAGTAATTCTACATATCATAAGAGTGATCATATGACTCTTTTGAAGTGATAGTTCACATTTCATGACTATATTCCTCCACCTTAAAAAAAGTTTATTAGGGTTTCAAACAACTTTTATTGGGTGGTCATATAGTCATGCATGTTGACCTACCTTTGATGCCATCAAACCTTTTAATAAAAATGACCTTAAGTTCTTTAAAGTTTTTAAATAACATTGGATAAATTTTAGTATTATTCAAAACTAAAATATGATAAAGAAGCCCCAAATAATTGAAGAAGAAGAGCACCATTATTGTTAATATTGCAACATACTGCTCTATATTGAGGTAGGTGCTGACGAGGGATACAAGTACCATTGAACTGGAAAAATGAGGGAGGTAAAATCCTTTTTTGATAAGGCATAGATTCATACTATTTAAGATAAGGTTATCCTTTCTTGATAAAGGAATCTCCCTAATGAGTTGCCAATATAACTTTTACTTGCATTTCAACAATTTATTAAATATGATTATCAAATAATGGTGACTTAAATGTTAATGTGAATGGAATAGTAAGAGCCATGACCATAGCAGGAATCATAATGTGAATATGTATCTTTGTTATAATAGGAGAAGACTATGTAGCAATTGATTCAACAAGCTTAAGTTGTGTTTTGACCATAGTATAACCTATTACAGGCTTAGAAGTAGCTCCAAATGGAACTAAAGGAGGTTGAGTTATTTAGGTTGTTAGGCTAACTATAATATCAATCATTTGTTTAATATGTTCCAAAAGTTATTGGATAAGTGAATATTTTTTCTTATCATTGTATTCTAGTTTTAATACATCTTTCTCTTCATCAAAACAAGTGGCACTTCTTGCTCTCCTTTTGGTTATAATTGGAAGTTTCACCTCATTCTTTTTGAGGTTAACCTTTTTTTTTTGTTGTCAAAAAATATGCTATGCCAACTATCTCAAAGTTATATGTGTCATCATATAAACCATCCTATACACCACCATGTTTTTTTTTTTTTTCTTTTTTCTTTTGAGGGTGTCATGGAATCAAGATTTGATGATGCCTTAGGCATGATAGTTTCCTTTTTGAATTAGTTGGCATATAGTGGAGTCAATTTCGGGGTCATGCGTCGGGTTCGGGTCAAACCCGAAACTGACCCATCACTATTTGGGTTTGGGTCAACCCGACCCATTTTTGCAAACGGGTTAATTCTTCAGACCCAAAACCGACCCGCTTCGGGTTCGGGTCAACCCAACCCGACTTGTAAACGGGTTCGACGCCTTTGTCGCGGATTGACTTTTCTCCTGGATGACGTTCTCTTCCTGTTGGATCGGAAGTTACAACTTTTTGATCGGAAGCACCGAAGCAACAACGGGAGTTCGCTCGTAGCCTCGCTGCCTCGCCGGCACCTTTGTCGCTGTTCGACTTCACTCATGAAAGATGTTCTTTTCCCGTCAGATTGAAAGTTACAACATTTTGATGACAATCACTGAAGCAACGACGGGAGTTCTCTCGTAGCCTCGCTGGCACCTTCGTTGTTGTTTGACTTCGGTCCTTGGACGACGTTGTCACGACCCAACCCAACCGGGACGGATCCCGCTCGCATCGGGTCGTGGTGCCTTAACTTTCAGACTGACTGAACTGATTCAAGGATCTGGCTTTGGAATTTGTTTCAGAACTTTCTTCCAAACATACAGACAGAAACAGACGCACACATAACTACTATAAACATCAAATGCAGCGGAACAGATCATCTATCTTTTTCTTCCTCAAAAGAATCATATATAAATACAGCTCATGGCTTTCAGACAGAAAGAAAAGCAGAACAGAAAAGCAATGACTGTACAAAATCAAAAGGACAAAAATACCTGTACGGAATCAGACTCTGAACTTCTACTCCTGGACTTCCTTCCCCTTCCCAGAACCTGAAAACCACGCAGAAAATAAGGATGAGCTACAACAGCTCAGCAATACAACAAACCTCCAATCAAAATCCTCAGAGTCCACATCAAACACATCAGACAGAAATCCGAACAGAAATCAGAATACGAAACTGACAGAGCAGAACAGAATGAATCAAATCAGAACAGAACA
>NW_021415225.1:39282-105623 GCF_001605985.2 Dendrobium catenatum | reverse complement strand
TTCAGAACAAATTCGGACAAATTCAGAAATCGTACGAAAATCCGGTGGCATAACGGCTATATACGGAATTTACACAAAAATTCACCGAAACAGAATTTCACCAAATTACCACAGAACATTCACAACAACATTATAAGACTTTTATTCTACTGCCACAACATTTACAGACATCGTGAAAATTTACAGGCAACAGAAAACGCCGCCAAATCAAAATTACTCGGTTAAAAATCTCCAGAAAATAATCAAAATGTGCACACTCGGCACCTCAGAAACATATCAAAAGTTACGCGGTAAAAACTGAACCAGTCGGAAAATACGGACAAAATTTGCTAACGAAAACGAAATCCGGACAGAAAACTTGTTCAAACTTCACCGTTCTGAAAATTGTGAAAAGCGGAATGTGCCTTACCTTGCGTACAACACTTTCCTGAACAGTCTCATCGGACGAAAACGGCCCGGCGTTGCCCGAAAATCAACTTTTCCCTCGACCTTCTCTCTCCTCAGCTGAAATTTAGATATTTATTTGATTTTCTCTCTCTTCAAAATGAGCTGATTTCAGCTTTAAAATGCTCTATTCGGCCCGGCCGATCGCACGATCATCCTGGACGATCTGACCAAATTCCACATCGTCTTGGGACGATTTCTCAGGATGATAATTAATTTCCAGGACGATTAGCTCTCTGACTTTTGCCATGAACTGATCGTCCCGGGACGATCCCAGATCGGCCTGGACGATCCATACAGGAAATTTTTCCTGTAACTTATGTACAGAATCTGGAACAAACTTACAACTGATCGTCTCAGGACGATCCATGATCGGCCTGGGCGATATGTACAGAACTGCTATTGTTCTGCTATTACAGACGTTCTCTTCTGATCAGAATCGGAAGTTACAACATTTTTATAGGAAGCAGCGACAAGAGTTCACTTGTTGTGAAGAACTTTCTGCCTCGCGGCCCTCGTCGTACGTCTCCTTCATTGTTGTTCGACTTCGCTCCTATGCTCATTGGACGACGTTCCCTTCTAATCAGATCGAAAGTTAACATTTTGATCAGAAGCAAAGAAACGAGCTAAGAACGAGTTTTTTTGAGTTATTTTGGGCATTCCCAGATTTCCGGGTCAACCCGAACCAGACCAGATTTTGCAAACGGTTTGGTTTTCTGATTCTGAACCGACCCGCTTCAGGTTCAGGTCAACCCAAACCTAAAATTTTCAGGTCGGGTTCAATATTGACACCCCTATTGGCATAGATAAGATCTTCCGGGGATTATCTCTTTTCATAATAATTTTTTATAAGTCTTTTTTCATTCTTTTTGATTAAGTTTTCAAAATAATGATAAAACTATTAGAAAATCCTTAGAATAAACCTACTTTGGTGTCCGTGCGCGCTTGGCAAGTATTCATGAAGAAGCCTTTTCATTTTTATTGCAAGAAATACAATAGGATGCTCAAATAATATGAAAGAAAAATAAGAAATAATTTTCATTCCATAGTTATTCCAAGTAAGAGGCTCATTATTAGATCCACTGTTAAGAAGAATAGATTCTTGTGTTCTTGAAATATTTATTGGGAGACAGATAATACAAAACATTCTTCAGGACATGGTGATTAGTATAAAGCAATTCAAAAAGATAGCTTTTGTTTGGTGAATGGACCTTTACCAGACATATAACTAATTTTTGTGTTACTGTATGAGAAGTTTCTTTATTAATGTGCACTATTGGAAGCAGGGGCGGAACCCAATGGGTTCCAGGGGGGGCAATTGCTCCCCCTCAAAATTTTTTTTTTAAAAATTTTTTATATGGTTTTTTAGGTAATTTACTCCTTTTTATTCATTTTTTTAGTCTTTATTACAAGGGTTTTCAGGCAATTGCCCCCCCTAAAAATTTTAAAATACTATGATCTTTAGGTAATTGCCCCCAACAGGTCGAACCCCGCCAGGGGACAATGCCCCCTTGGACCCCCGACATATATGTCTTATAAGTTTGCCCCCCCCCCTGAAAATTAGGGCTGGTTCCGCCCCTGATTGGAAGAGTCGTACTTAAAAAAATATCTATTAGCTTTTAATTTGTGGAGTCAATCAAAGCATCAAATTAGTTTGGTGATTTTAAAATAATAGAATTTTTTCAATGCATTTGTTGCATTCCAAGATGAATATTTCTAGTATGTCTAGTTGTCCTACCCATGCAATCATAATATAGCAAATACTTTGAACTACTAAAAGTAGTGAACATTAGATTAATTAAATGTACCTAAAATCAACTAGGCAAGCCCTTGAGGAACTTCCAATATCCCTTTAATTGGAAAGTCATGGGAATATGAAAAAGGAACCCATACAAGCTTGGAAAGAAAGAAGGGCAAGTATACTCAAAGGTGTCAGAAGTTGGAACTTTTATTTAGTCAAGTGACCTGACGTAGTTCTCCGTTCAGACGTCAGTAAAATAGTGCCACATGTTCTTACTCTTTACCGCGCAGCCCGACAACCCGACCCAGAACGGCCCCGGGATCGCTATGTTCGCGTATTGCTAGGTATTGGTCGATTTTGCTCGGCAATAACGAGAAATACCATTATGTGAATACCAATACCGAGCAATACCGAGTCATACCGAGTTTTGCTAGGTATTGCTCGGTATTGGTCTTCACTGAACGATATTTTTCATTATTGCCAAGCAATACCTAGTAATACGCGAACATAGCAATCCCAGGTTCCGGTCCGGGTCAAGTCATCGGGCTATGCGGTAAAGAGTAAGAGCATGTGGCGATATGTTATTGACGTCCGAACGTAGAGCTACGCCAGGACACCTGACCTAATAATTGTTTCAGAAGTTGGCCACTTGAGGTGATAAAATTCATCAACACCATTAGTAGACAGAATAATAAAATCATCACTATGTATGTGCTCTACTTCCATTTCTTTGGGTATATGTAGCAGCTTCTACTAGTGTAGCAACATCAATAGTGACTTTTATGTGTTGAAAAGCATCACTAAAACTATAGTTGTTTTAATATAAAAGGCTTTATATGGCAAAATAGTTTTTGCCCAAAATAAAAGATTCAATTGTGACATGTTTGCTCATCATCTAAGAATAAAAACATAACTAATCAATTATTTAATTTATAAAAAAAAAATTAAAATTTTCATTTTTACAGAAATAAAATACATAGTTTACACATAAAAAAATGAGATACGTACTTGTTTCATAGTGATTATGAATATTAGATTATTCATAAAATGGAGCAGGGAAGAGATAAAAAGATCAATGAATATTATTTATTTTATAGGCTAAAATTTAATCAAATTTTAGCAAAAAATAGTTTGATATTCTTATTAATGAATTTTAGCAAAAATAGTTTGATATTCTTATTAAGATATGCTATGTAAGTTAAAAACATTTAGGTTCATCATTAAAATTAATTGTATTATGGTTTATTCAAATTTGAACTGAATTAATAAAAGATTTAAACTTGATTCAATTTAATTTCATTTGAAAATGAATTTGATTAATCAGAATTTAAAATTTTATAAGAAAATTTTGACTTCATAGCCCTCATAAAACACAAAATTGAAGAAAAAATGCATGTTGGATAATTTCTTAGAGAAATAGGCCCGTAAGTTTATTTTAAACTAAATGAATCCTCTTTCATATGTGCAAACAACTTATTAAAGCTAGGGGTGTAAATTTCGGTTCACGGGTCGGGTTTGGGTCGAACGTGGAAATGACCCGCGACGTGATATAATTTCGTTGGGTGCTAGGGCTTGCAAATGGGATTGGTGAAACTTGCTGAAGCTTGTTTTGCGAGACATGATTAGCGAACTTGAATTTAGGCTAGGCACTCAGAATCAATAGCTAGCTCTGACTGGCAAAAAGTGAGCTTGTTGGGGAAGGAATCAAGTAAGATGTACTTGCGAAGGAAGCTTTGAACTTTGTTCTTATTCTATGATGTACCGACACTCAGTTTTAAGAGGTAGTACAGTGTCGGACACGTGTTGGCCATGGACACGTGCCCGACATGGTGGGGACACATGTCCGACACGGTTTGAGCGTGTCCAGAATTCTTTTTAAAAAACTTAAGCCGGACACGCGTGTCGGACACGCGTGTCCGACTATTTCATATTTTAAATTAAAAAAAAAACACTTAAAGCACCGGTTCACTCGCTATTCCGCCGTAATCCCGTTTCCGCTGTTTGCTTCCATTCGAGCGAAAGGAGCAGCCGCACCCGCGACTCGCGAGCAGCCGCGCACCGGCGAGGTTCTTCCCGCACCGTCGCCGCACTTGCGAGCAGCCGTCGAGGTTCTTCCTTCTCCGTGCTGTCGAGGTTCTTCCGCCGCACTCGCGAGCAACCATCGGCCCTAAAAAATTTACTGTAAGTTAGATTTCGTTTTTTTTGCCATTCTGTCCTTTCTCTCAATTTTTTCTCATTTATCATGTGGATTTGTGTTCACAAGAGCATGTTGTGTGATTTTTCTTGTTTTTACCTAAATCAAACCCTAGGTTGTAGATTGTATGTTTTTTTTGCTTTTGTTTTTTTTTGCATACGAGACCTGAATTTAAAAAGTGTAAGTTCATCGGTTTAAATGCTGAACTTTCTTTTGATCAAATCCTGCTAGAAAAAAAATTAACAATGGTTGAATGTAAAACATATTATTTCCTAGTTCCTATTTTTTGGGAGTTGCATCAATTAGTTGCAGATTAGATAGATTTAGCCTTTCTATTTAGGTTTTACTTCATAATGGCACCCTTTAACATTATTTGCATTGCCAATATTTACTTGTAATATCATTATTTTAAATTTGTAGAAACTTTCTGTGACAAATCCTGAACTTGCGTTGGTGGTCTTTAATTCCCATGGACCCTACAGTGGTATCTAATTTTATTCTTACGGTACAATTATGGGTACTTAGTAAAGTTAAACTGTCATATGAATGCAAAGTAAATAAAACTCTTTTATTTCTTTACTTCACATTTATAGTAACTCTCTTATATGCTACATAAGTCCTTATACATATTTGAATGCTATTAATTTTTAAATTACCCATACCATGTGAGAAGCTAGCATGTTTGCTGATTGCAAGCTACATTGCATGGTTGATTTTACTTGGCATACCCTGCTTTTAGTTAAAGTCAACCAAATGTTATCAAATTACCTTATATTGGGGTCTCTATCTTTTTCTTTGAATGGGTTAACTAATATGGCATTGTTTATTGTTGATGTAATCATAAGTGTTCAAATCTTAGTATGAAAGTCATCCTAGTTCTTGCTTTTGCTTTATTGTGAGAGAGCTTTATATTTTTATTGAAATGAGTTTCATACATCTATTAAGCCTTTATTACTTTCATTTTACCAGTGTATTTTAAAGTAAAATGAGCTCTACGGCTAGTGGGAGTGGATTAGGCGAAGGTTCAAAAGAATAATCTGTAGAAACTGATAAGCCTTTATGGCTTCATGTTACCAAGTTAGGTAAAACATTTGAAGGAGGAGGGAATGTTTCATTCAAATGCAATTATTGTGGTGGTACCTACAAAGGATCATATTCTAGGGTGAAAGCACATCTACCTAAGATAGCTGGCCATGGAATTAAAATGTGTCCCAAGATTACTGCTTCACAGTTGATTGAAATGAGCAAACAAGTTGATGAAGCTGAATGTAGGATCAAAAGGGCACTTCCTAAGGAGATACCTTTGCCATCTACCCATGGTTCGTCCCATGCCTCTTCCTCATCTGTTAGAGTTGATCATTCTTTATCATTTAGAGGTGAAGGGCATGAAACAAATAGAAGAAAAGGAGTTGCCAGTAGTCCTTTGAAGAAGACTTTCAGCTTGCAGCAGCGAGAGGAATTAGATGGTGAAATAGCAAGGATATTTTTTTCAGCAGGCTTACCTTTCAACCTTGCAAGAAATCCTTATTATAAAAATGCATTCAGTTTTGCATGTAGCAACAACCTTGCAGGATATGTTCCACCTGGTTATAATGCATTAAGATCGAAATTATTGGAAAGGGAAAGATCACACATTGAGACATTGCTTGAACCAACAAACGGTGTATGGAAAGAAAAAAGGTGTTAGTTTGATGTGTGATGGTTGGACAGATCCTCAAAGAAGACAACTCATAAATTTTATTGCCGTTACAGAGAATTATCCTATGTTTATTAAAGCTGTGAATTGTGAAGGAGAATACAAGGATAAATTTTTTATTGCAAATTTGATTAATGAGGTGATAGTCATGATCGGGCCTTCAAATATTGTGCAGGTTATTACAGATAATGCACCGGTATGCAGAGCTGCAGGATTGTTAGTTGAGCAATCTTTTCCCCATATATTCTGGACAACCTGTGTTGTGCACACTTTAAATTTTGCACTAAAAATATTTGTGCAACAAAGAATACAAAGGCAAATGAAATCATTTATGCTGAATGTCATTGGATAACAGTGGTTGTAGATGATACTGTTATGATCAGAAATTTTATTATGAACCATTCAATGAGACTTTCAATGTTTAATGACTTTTCCCACTTGAGAATGTTAGCTGTTGTTGAAACTCTTTTTGCCTCTGTAATAATCATGTTGAGAAGATTCAAGCAAATTAAAAGTGCTATTCAATCTATGATGATTAGTGAGAAGTGGTCTTGCTATCGAGAATATGATATTGGGAAGACAAGATATGTTAAAGAAAAGATCTTAGATGATTTGTGATGGGATAATGTAGATTATATTTTGGATTTCACTGATCCAATCTATGATATGTTGAGAGAGGCTGACACAGATAAATCATGTCTACATTTGATTTATGAGATGTGAGATTCTATGTTAGCAAAAGTGAAAGAAATTATTTACAAACATGAAAGAAAGTCACATGAAGAAGACTCAAATTTTTGGAGTGTTGTCTATACCATTCTTGAGGATAGGTGGAGCAAAGGCAACACACCTTTGTATTGTTTGGCTCATTCATTAAATCCAAGGTACATTCATATTCATCTTTTAAATTAATTTAAATTTCTTGGTTAATGAACATGTAATTTTATATGCTTTATATTATTTGAAGGTATTCAAGTAAAGAATGGCTTCTAGAAGACCCTCAACGTGTCTCACCACAAAAAGATTTAGAAGTTTCAAATATGAGAAAGATATGCTTGAAACGATGTTTTTCAAATGAGGAGGAGAGAAGAAAAATTAATATAGAACTTGCAAAGTTCTTTGGATATTTAGAGGATTTTGGTGATCAAGAATCTTTGGTTGATAGATGGAGGATGGATCCAAAAATGTGTTGGCACCTCTTGTAAAGACATGAGACGAGAACTTAATTTGAAATATCGACCATCTACTAGTGACTGCCATCTAGAGCATCACCCTACCTCTTTTGTTGTGATAACCCGTGGACCTTACTGTGGTCGAGACCACCCACCCATTAGTAACATCTGGGTTGCTACCCCACCCATAGGTCTTCACCTAACCTTGATGGCCGACCCTCTACTGGGTCTTCTGTTGCACCAATCTCTTATGACTTCCCACTTGGACCTATTTCTAGCCATTCCAGTCAACCTGTAGCTTCCCCAGTCCTTGACCTTGCAAGTGTGATTTTGATAAAGAATTACATTAAAAAAAAACAAATTTATTGAATCTGAAATTGGATACATCCATTTTGTGGATACTAGCGATAACGAGGACTTCTTTGAGGAGGAAAGTGATTGAATCAGACTCCCAGCATGACTTAAATCCTAAGCTAGGATAATTAGAACCTTTAAACGTCGACACCTTAGCCCACCCCGATCCTAATCTCCTCGAGGATAACTCTTTGGATAAAGTATGCCTGGATGATAGTAATGTGATCTCGAAAGAAGCGAATCTGACTTCGAACACATTGAATTTAAATTTGGAAGATCCTGATTTAGTTGTAACACCTACTGAGATGACTTTAGATAATCTTGATGGTAATAATCTCGAGTTGGAAGTGGTTAAATTGAATTTACTGTCTGATTTGAATCCCAATTTAACTAACCCTGAATCTATCAATCTTAAGGTTATACCCAAATCTGATTCTATTGATGATAGAAATATGAGTTCGAAAGACAGTGATTTGATTCTGAAAGTTTTTGAACCTGATTTGAACAATGAGCCTCCTCTTGTTTCATTAGAGTCTAACTGTAGAGCTGCTCATTTAGATTTATATTTGGCAGAGTGTGTCAATCCTGATTTGACTTACCGCACCGTTCCTTGTACCAACTTTAATATTCGACAGAGCGTGAGCCCATCCTTCCTGATGTCTCTCTTATTTTTGTACTCACATATGTCCTATGAACTTTTTCCCATCTTATAAGTCCCATACCTGCTGACGAATCTTTGGGCTATCCCCTTATGGATGTGAGTCAGGACCCACTATCTTATTTTATTCCTGATTCATACATTTTGCTCGTTATAGCCTCGTCCTACCATGATAAGGACCACCTCAATCCTAATTGGGTGAATTTGTTCGATTACACTATTACCACTAAGAGACTGCTGTCAACCCTAACTGAATCTAGCTATAGAAGTGCCATGGTAGCTAAGAGTGTCTTCCTTTCTCCCCCTACACCGGTTCCCTTATACCGAACACTTTAGACCCCTCTTTTCGTAACTCGTCCACCTTTATTCTAACTGTGTTCGTAGGAGTTAGTATGTTGTGTGTGTGTTTTTTTTTATAGTATGTTGTCTTCCAAAGTTATTTCTGTTTAAAACTTTTGTGTGAGCCTTGATTCTTGTCATTCGTCATGCGTACCGGTTCTTTTGCATATGCATTTGCATCTCATCTCAAGGAGCTTCATAAAGAAATTAAAAGAAGAATTGAACAAAGTAATTCCAATTATAAGCTTATTTTGGATCACAATAAAAGATTTAAAGAATTCGAGGTTAAAAACTTTGTGATGGTACGGATCCCTCCGAGCTCCGTGAAGAAGTCACATGCTAGAAGCGTCGGACCTTGAAGATAATTTCAAAGATAAATAGTAATGCTTATATGCTGGACCCCCTAAGGGTTTTAACATCAATCCTACATTTAATATAGAATATCTAGTAACCTTTGAGAGACCTGAGTTGAACCCTAATAATCCAATTCAAAATGAGCCTTATGAGAACCCACCAAGTGAGATTCCCCAGCCTACCTCCACTCCCCAATTTACCCCACTTACCCATAGCGGAGAAGATCGAAGCAATACTAGATGATGAGATCATTTCCATTGGAAAGGGAGCTGAAAATACCTAGTTCATTGGAAAGGGACACCAGAGATAGAGGATACTTGGATTGACAGGGACGAGCTACAGAGCCTAGACCCAGATCTTCTAGAGTTGTACGAGGGCTCCAGAGATTACTAACAGGGGTCGATTCTCTAAACCCACAGGGAGAAATATGAGACATCAGATTTTGACACGGTACCATCACCAGAGACGCATATCGATGGCTACGATCCAGAGCCTCTACTTCTGATTTATTTGCATTTTTTATTTATGCTTGTATTCTGTTTCCAATTTGCCCCTGGGCATTGAGTCGCTTTATATAGCCCGAAGGCATTTGTGTCATTTCATTTTTTATTTCTTTTCGCCTACTTATATGAGGCCTCATACATTGTAATGAGTAGTTTTTATGAATGAAAAAAAATACATTTCATGTTCTCTTTTGTGAGTGCAAATCTCCTCGATCTCTTAGTGAGTCGTAGGAGAAACTAGATCTCTTTTGTGAGTTCTATGTTTTCTTTCCTTATCTTTTCTTTTCTTTCTCGTGCAAGTCGTCATTGCGAGATTCGCGATTGAAGATACTGGGGGGGGGTTTTGGAATCTTATTCTTTGGATCCCAGAAATTCTCCCTACAACCTTCTTCCCTTGCTCCCTGCCGTCGTCCTCCTGGACAAGCCCAGGCGTCGCCTGCAGCCCCACAACTCGCCGGCCAGCAGCCACCGGCCAGTCTACCAGCCCGCCGCTCCTCCCTTGCCGGCCTCGTCCCTTCCCCTAGTTTCATCCTTATGGATTTTGAATTTTTTCCCTCTTAATTGCTTTCCTAATTAAGCCCTAACAAATTTGGAAGTTGATTAATAGGAGTTAGTTGATTGAAATTCAAATTCCAACTTCCCTCCTATTTCATATGAGTTTGGGAGCTCTTAATATAATTAATTCTTGAAAATAAAATCAGAATTTTGATTATATTAGTTTACTTCTTTGTGTCCAACCTATCAAATCCTCAAGCCACCTCACCACCATACATGGCCAACTCCTCTCTCTCTCTCATTCCCCATTAATTCTCCTTTAATACACCATTAATTCTCACCCTTTATTTGGAATCAAAGTTGATTTCAAATATTTTCCCTCCCAACTATCCTAAAACTGAAATTAATTTCAGTTTTTTTTGAATAAAACACCAATCCCCTCCCTCTCTATAACCGCCGGTCTCCCCTCGTTGGCTCCCCCACATTACTCCTCCAACAAAGCCTAATTGTATTCAATTTGAAATTAAATTTCAAATTGTTTTCCTCCAAGAGGAGGAGCATCAAGTTTATTCGCTGTGATATAAAGTCCCCTCAAACTTAAGAAAAATGTTGGAATCATGTAGCTAAGGGAGGCCCAGTCAACAATCCAGGAGGGAAACAATTTGAAATTTGATTTCAAATTGAATACAATTGAGGCTTTGTTGGAGGAGTAATGTGGGGAGCCAAAGAGGGGAGGGGGGCCACAGTATAGAGAGGAGAGGGATTGGTTTTATTAAAAAAAAACTGAAAACAATTTCAGTTTTAGATAGTTGGGAGGGAAAATATTTGAAATCAACTTTGGTCCAAATAAAGGGTGAGTGCTTAATGTGTTATTAAAGGAGAATTGAATGGGAGAGAGAGAGAGAGGGGCCGGCCATGTATGGTGATGAGGTGGCTTGAGGATTTTAATAGGTGGGGACCACAAAGAAGTAAATTAATATATTAAAATTCTGATATTCAATTTCAGAATTAATATATTAAGTAGTACTCCCAAACTCATATGAAAATAGACGGGAATTTGGAATTTTGAATTTCAAATAAACTATAACTCCTATTAACAATTTTCCAAAATTTTGCTTAGGGCTAATTAGGAAAGCGAGTACAACAAACAACCAACGAACAAACAAGCCTTTATCCACGCACTACGGGGTCGCTACATAATCCTTTTTCTCCAGTTGTTTCTCTATTAAAATCAAATTCCTCGTTTAATCTAATGAAAGAATAGTATTTCCTATATTTTCTAACCAAGTCTTTAGGTCTTCGTCTACCCCCTACCATTTTCTTAAGACATTCCAAGTCCTTTAGGAATTCTAACTTATGGTTCCTCTACTTCTCCTAACACGGGTCCATCGCTCAGGCGACCGCTCGTTTTATGTGACCAAAACCCATCTAGCGCGCCACCTTCTCTAATCTTATTCTACTGCTTACGCCTCTAGTTGAGTGCAACTGCCAAGCCCCGTCTTTTCTCATACCGTTAATAATGCCAATTCGTATCCTATCATGCTCCAAGGTGTGATATACGTGCCCACTCATTCCCCCACTGACATCGTTTCCTCATGCTCTGCCAGCAGCTCTATAACCCTTATAGGCTATTATGTTGTTCCTTCTCTATTCAGCCCCAAATTCGCGTCTCATACCGTATGTCGCACTCGTCGGGAAAGCAATTGCAGGTCCTCACTATACCCCATCTCTTAGCCAATTTGTCCCTTAGTTTTGAGGGGTACATTTCATATCACATACAATGCCCGATGCACTTCTCCACTTCAACACACCAAACTGTATACTTGCTGCTTGATATTATTTCCCCATCTATTTCACCATCACTCTGAGATCTCAATAGATCCAAGTATATCTAAAACGTGTACTCTTATAATTGACTTTGATTCTGCCGCCAAATCACAATCCCTTCTACCTATTGGCCTTCTTACTACCCTTCACGTTCCTAAAATTACACACCTCCACATAGTTCCGTTTTAGATCTACGCAAGCGAAAACCTTAGACTTAAAGGTTGACCTCCATAATTCAAAGTTTACCTTCACTCCCTCTCTAGTCTTATCAACAAGAAGAATATCATCAGCAAAAAGCATACACCAAGGTACATCCTCTGTGCAAATGTCTAGTGAAACATCCTATGACTAAAGTAAAAAAGATATGGCTTAAGGCTGATCCTTGATGTAGACCCAACCGAATAGGAAAATACTGATCAAGTCCACCTTGTGTTTAAACACAAGTAATGCTCCTGCATACATATGCTTTAATGTTTGAATATAAGCATTATTGATGCCTTTCTTTTCAAGAAACTCTCCATAGCACTTCTCTTGGAACTTTATCATATGCTTTTTCTAAATCAATAAATATCATATGTAGATCCTCCTTATTTTCTCTAATTTCTCCATTCAAACCTCTAATAAATGTATGGCTTCCATAGTCGACACTACCGGCATGAATCCAAATTGAGACGAAAAAATATCTAATGTAGATCCTCGCTAAAGCAAGATAAGAGCGAATAAAAAAAAATTCAAAGAATCCACAATGATGGAAACTAGGGGAAGGACCGGACGTCTGTAGGGCTGGATGTGGCTGCTGGTCCGGCGTGGTGTTGGGTTCCAGGCTGACGCGCCACTGGGCTGTCCAGGAGGACGGCGACAGGGGAGCAAGGGGAAGAAGGTTGTAGGGAGAATTCTAGGATCCAAAAAGAATAAATCCAACCCCCCACAAGTGTGGCTCAAGTCGAAATCTTCGCAACGACGACTTGCACGAGAAAGAAAAGAAAAGATAAGGAAAAGAAAACCTAGAACTCACAAAGAGATCTAGTTTCTCCTACGAACTCACTAAGAGATTGAGGAGGTTTGCACTCACAAAGAGAACATGAAATGTATTTTTTTCATTCATCAAAAACTACTTATTACAATGCATGAGACCTCATATAAGTAGGCAAAAAAGAAATAAAAATGAAATGACTCAAATGCCTTCCGGGCTACATAAGCGACTCAATGCCGACAGGGGCAAACTATGAAACAAGAAATACAAGCATAAAATAAAAAATGCAAATAAATCAGAAGTAGAGGCTCTGGATCGTAGCCATCGCTATGCGTCTCTGGTGATGGTACACGTGTCGAAATCTGATGTCCTCATCAGTGAGATAAAGGAAAAAGAAAAAATGGAGGGAGTTGAGAGTACTTAATGAAGTGGATAAATGTGGGTGATATTATGGAATAAGTATGGAGAGAGAGGCGGGGTTTTGTCTAAGGCGGCTGGATAGAATCTGCAAATATTTCAATAATGAGATTGGCATGATTTTCTGCTGCTATTAAAGAGAATATTTTAGCTTGTTCATGGCTGGTACTAATTATAATTGTAAATAACCCACTTATAGCATCTGAAATAAAAGCATGACTTGCATTTTAATTTTACACATAATCCTCATATGGTATTTGAAATACGCATAGCACCATGTAAATGTTGATTTATCTCACTTATTTGGGTATAAAAGTATACACAACCCCATGTATGGTAGTTGATGTAAAACGTACGTGCACGGATGATTAGATTAAGGAAGTTTACATGCTTAATTTTTAGAGCACAATAATTATAAGCTTTCTCTTGATGATAAACGACAAACTAAAATGATAAGGTGATAAAATAAGCTTAGGCTAAATCACATGCGTGGAGGTTAAGATTGCAAACTAGTCAATTAATGTGACGTTGCATACATGATTGATTTTCAACGTAAATCCCTAAACTAACAATGAGATTAGGCACTATGCGTGAGTCCCTCACTCAACTCTCTAGTTCTCTAAGCTTTAGCGGTGAAGAGATTGACATGAACTTTGTGAATCAAAGTATAACCACGTTGGAGAAGTAAACTAAGAAGATAAAAGAGTTTGGATTAGACTTTACCCAAAGTAGAGGAGTTACTATGCTCTGTTGTGATTATTGGAGTGTTGGAGGAGAAGTAGACAGCAATCTGACATTCCTAGCTGCCTTGAAAAGCCTTTGGGAGCCTCTCCAAGTTGCGGGACAGCAAGGGGACGGTGCGGGCTCCTCAGGACAGCAACCACAGTAATTGGGACAGCAGTATGGAGTTGTGAAGAACTCCGGACAGCAAATTCACAGCTCACAGAATTTAGGACAGCGATTTTTTTCTCCAGAAAAATCAGACTTTGGTTGATCCGTTTGAAGGGAAAGTAATGGTGTATGGGCTCCAGGACTTCCCCACGGTTTTCTCCTCCTTGGAATTACTTATGGGAGCTAGGGAGAGTGGTAGGCAGGTAGAGAGAAGGGTTTGAATGCTTGCCTATTCAATAATTTCAATTAGGAATGAGTAAATTCAATCAATCCCAATTTGAATTTTAATTGGGCTTAATTTAGGGACTTGAATGGTGATTGCTTGACAAGCATTAATGAGGAATATGGAGGAGTGGGCCGGCCTAGATAGGGAGGGGAAAATTGTGTCCACATTCGATGAATGTGGACCAAGGCATAATTGCAAAAGTGAATTAAATCTGAGATTTATTTCAGATTTTAGGTGAGTTTGGAGGGAATTAATATGAAATTTGAATTCAAATTAAAGAGGGATAGCGAGCTTTAATGGACATTAATGGGGAAGCCATTAATGGGTGGCCGGCGGTATTAAGGGGGAGGGAGGGAATTAGGGAGGAGATGGGGAGTTTCAAAACAAAGTTTATGAATTAGGAAAGCTAGTAATAAATCCAATCTTTTGAATTTAAATTGACTTCATGACAAAATACTTTCGTAATCGAGAACTCTAAATATGGAAATAATTTGAAATTCAAATTTGAATTTCAAATGGGATTAAATCCTTTCCTTTTCTTGTGGGAGTTAATGTAGGAAGTCATTAATGTGATGGGGATCACCATAATGAATGGAATTCATGTGGTGGCCAGCGGCAAGGGTGATGGGGAGGAGTTGGCGTCAGGTTGGGTGGGAGAAGGGACTTAGGCCGGCGGGTGGTGCTAGGGAATGTGGAGTTCGAATGGACTTAGAAGTGGTATTTCGGAGGTGGGGTGGTGGTGGAGATGTGGAAGAACACCAGAAGTTGAAGATGGAGGAATGAAGAAACAAGTATGATAAAAGTAAAAATAACGAACTCACAAAGAGATTGTAAGAACCGCGAATCTTGGACTCTTCTAAAGATTGACGGGTATTGCAAATCGCCCTCCTCGGGCTTCTTTCATGAACTCACTAAGAGATCAAACAAGCACAAGCTTTTTTTTTTCATTCAATAAGTCATCATCCTTACATGAAGAGGAGAAGGCTTTAATAGCCAACGGAATAAAGAAAATACAAAGACACAATTGCCCTTAAGTCAAACACATGACGAGGCCCTTAAGCAAGGGCATAAACGGAAAGAAATACAATAGGCTCATAAAACATAAAATAAAATATATCAAATACAATAATAATCAAAAGTAGATCGTGGCCATAGATCATTGATCTTTTGATGTCCTCATCAGTAGTTATGTGTTTATTTCAAATATTTTATGAGATAGTTTGTACTTACCCCTAATTAAAATTTGGGATACGATGCTCCACCTGTTTCTCGCAGAATTTCTTAGCTAATTGGTGATTAATGAACATTTTTTTTTCAAATAAATAGTGGTAAGATGAAAAGGTCAATACTGACCCATTTGGGACAGTTTGGATATCTGAAAAATTGTTATTTTTAACTTTTCTCGTGTGTTGTTGTTACTTTCTTGCTCTTTTCATGTAGATAGTTTGGTGGTCCTCCCGCTCTTTTACACCAACTGATTGAACATTCCTTCAGTTCCGATTGACTTTGGAGGTGTTCTTTTCTGAGATGGACGGTAGCATTGCCTGGCTTGCTTTTCCCATATCAGTTGCACCCAATGAGATTTCATTTTGTTTTTCCCCTGAACTTTTCCGGTTGCTTATATATGTAATTATTGTCATTAAATGTTTGTGTACTGTGTTTTTTCTGTTGCTGCCATCTTCCTTCTCCCCCTGGAATTCTGATTCTGAAACATTTCTTTGTCGTCCGATTTTGTTGTGTTTTCTGTCCTTTGTCATAGTTTGTTATTTCTTTTTTGTATTAAAGAGCAGAAATGAGGGGATATTACAAATTGCTTATACAACTAAAAGCTAGAGGTAAATATTTGACTTTCATCATGGTTTACAATTTTTGAAACATCAATTTCTTCATCTGAAAAATTATGTTGTAAATATATTGCATCATTATTACTGTAAGTTTGTCATAGCATCTTTTCCCTTATTGCAGTAGCTTGATAAGTTACTGAAATACGTTTTCCTATGGGAATATTTCTAAGCTTGTTATTCCATTTTATGCTTTCCAGATTATGAGGAAACTTGTGTAGGATTGATACTTCAATCAAGCGTGATAATGCTGCATATCTATCCAAGATCACTGTGACTCAGTTTGACGGCACTGCAATGTCTGGGATATTTAATGTATGTCTTTAATTCATATTTTTATTTGAAATGCATCGCTTTCATTTGCTGTAGACAAAAAATTGACTTGTACTGCGAAACCATACTGGTTAACTGCAGACATATAGTTTTAATCAACTAACAGAAAGCCGAGGCTGAAATTTATGGAATATATAGGTGCATATGAGTGATAATTATACTAATTTATAGATGTTCATTGAATTATGTGTTGGTGATACTTTGGAGATTTTCTTTGGCTTTATTCGGTTTTGATTTTTTTGCCTTCTTTCCTGTTGTAGCTTAGCTTTCTTGCAAAAGAAAAAAAAAATCAATAATATGTAAGCATACTTTCGTATTTGTAAACTGCTGTATTTTTGTAAAGAATAATTTGATTTAAAGGGTATGCTGTTTTGGAGCTATTGAGTTGGGAATCATTGTAAGTGGACTTGGTTTAACTCTTGTATCATATTCTTTTCAAGTTTCAATATCATCATCATTAGGCTTATCCCAACTATTTGGTGGTCACCTTTATGAATCCCCTATTCTCCATTCATCCTTGCTAGCATGAGATTTTAAACAGATTCTTTGGAAATCTTTTTGCATAAGTTTTATCTATGTTTCATTAATCCAATCATTTTTCATCCTAATCTTTGAATTATATCTACCATTCTAATTTTTGCATGCTCTATTCATTGTAAATGACCAATCCTAAATTTCTTTTCGACCACTTTATGCTTCTTCCACTTTACCTTTAATATAATATTTCTGAATCTATCTTTGTCCGCCATATATTCATTTTTAAATTCTCAATGCTCAGCTTATCTATCAATGAGTTCTATGCTACCCAAAACTTAGATTCATATAACGTTACTTGTTTAACTGTAATTTTTATTAAAATTTATCTTTTAAGTCTTCATGATTCTTGCTTATCACATGCTATTATTCCATGATGGCCTTTTATATCCTTCATGCTCTCGCCATGCTCAATTTGTCATGGGTCACAGCTTTAGGGAAATGCTAGCATTAGTAAATTTTAATTTTGATTTATTTTAGGAATTTTTACATAAGTTTAATGATTAGTTATTAATCTTGCATAAACCCCAACTTCATATGAGATTGGGACCAACCATGACTGTTTTAAGTGTTTCAAGGGTCGTGATGTATATATTCTGCTTTGAGCAAGGTTAAAGACTGTTTTCAGTTAATTTTTTCCCATGATTTGGCTTGTTTATTATGTTCACGGTGCGGAATTCCGATGGTGAAAGTTGCTTTGTCATATAGTTTCAGCCATTTGTAATTGAAATCATTTGGAATTTTCAACTCAATGTTTTTATTGTTGAAGTCCAGCTGATGCTATGTTTGAACCTATAGTTTTGGGTCTCTGAATAGTATCTGGTTTTGTTTCCAAACCATTATTATTTTCCTAATCATGCATCAGAAGATCAGTAGGGGAGATGTTCATGGAAGTCTGCTAACACTATAATATCATCGGATTTATAATTAAAAACTCCACATGATTTATTAAAATACAGAAATATACACAATTTCTAACGCAGGGAAAATTTTTTTTTGAACACTTAAATATAATTGAAGTTGATGAAATCATTTCTCTGAGTTCTATTATTTGAAATTGTTGGGTGGTAGGATTATGAGGATTTGGTTTAGAAATGAGAGATGTATGCTTCTGTTGAGAGATAAGTACTTGATATGAGGGAAAATACAAGATTGCTGATTTTTTTGTATCCTTTATATCTAGAGATTGCATGAAAGGTTAAAACATGCGCAAGAAAACAAGAGATATTCTTTCATTAAATGGCATGCTATGATAGGACAAGTTCAAATTGAGTACTATAAATTTGAATTGGTGCTATAAAAGAGTTGGATATTTAAATCATCTTTGCCCACACCTCTCGTTGAAAGGCAAAGCATTGTTTCTACATACTTTTCTAATGGTGATATATATTTTGCTAAGGTTGATACTGATGTGATGAGGACATCAGTCGTCGTTTCCAGCGTGTTTATCACAGGAGTTATCGCAAATCGACCGCCAAGATCGGAGGCATATATTATTGAGTGCTTTGTTATTGTATTAGTTTTATTTTATTATTTTTGTTTTCAGTGAACCTTTGTACCCCTATGAGGGAGTTTAGTGCTTTGTAGCCCAAGGGGCGTATGCGTCTTTGTTTATTTTCATTAGCTTGGCCTATATATAGTGGCCAAAGTCTTTGTATCGAGTTTTTAATGAATGTTTGAATGAAAATCTGATTTTGTCTTCTTCTTCTTCTTCTTTGCGAGTGTGCTAGAGAGAGAAGAGAGAGAGCCTGAGGTAAGGGCGAGCGCAATACCCACCAGTCATTGGAAGAGTCCGTGGCTCGTGGTCTATCTCATTCTTCCCCTTTCTTCCTCCCTCCACCTGCTGACCCCTGATGTAGAACGGAATTGATGGCAGCCACCTTTTTTTTAACTCATAGTGATCATCTCCCGTGTCCGTCATCAAAATCTCGTCTCCTTATACGGCTGCACATCGCCGAGAAGCCGCGAGCTCGTCCTCGTCTACGAGTTCGTTCCCAACGGCACCGTTGCTGACATCTCCACGGCAGCCTCGCCAGCGAAGGCCGGCTAACTTGGCCATTTCGCCTTTCCATCGCCGTCGAGACGGCAATTGCGCTCACCTACCTCCAAATTTTGCTCAAGTTATTGATATTAAGACCATTATTTTCAGTCGAATCGAGGCGAGGAAACGGTCACATTACCGCCTGCGAGGTTCTTCTCTTCCATTATGAAGACATGGGCATCCCCTGGGAAATCGCAAAGCTCGGTGTTCGACAAGGCATGTGGGGCTGTGTCAAAAAAATCGAACCTGGACTCCGCGCATACCAAGCGGCCATGAAATCCGACGAACCTCTTTCCTCCTCCTCCATGATGGCCCAGATTAATACCAAGGTTACTTCTTCCTACCTGAAATCTTTGGGAGATTACAACGTCTATGACTTCGGTAATGCTCACGCCATCGACTTCGGTAAAGCTTTCCTCGTCCAACCTTGAAGCCCTGCGATCGTCGATCTCAAGGGACGATAAGAAGTGCGGGAGGGTTTTGAGTTCGAAGAGAAGGAAGAAGATGATTTGTTCGCGACACCGTGCGAGTCCCCGGTGTTTTACACTCCGGCTTCATCTCCCGCTCGAGCGCCGGAGAAGAAAGGGGCTGTCTCCGTCTGGGTTTCGCAGCGATGGCGACAACGTAGAGGAGAAGGTGAGTCGAGATGGATGAGCTTGAGAAGGTTGACGTTGATCTGCAGCAAACATTGCGATTGGATTTTTTCGTCATTTACGCCCTTCTTAACGGCGGAAAGCAGTAACCGCAGCGGACCGCGGGACGCAATGAATGGTCGCGAGAAGCAGCAACGGGCCGCAGAAATTTTTCGAACGTTGTTCTGCCGCAATGCCCCAAACGCACCCTTAATAAATTTTTCTGAAGCAAAGCAGCCGTGAAGCCATCCCAAACGCACCCTAACTCAAGGCTCCAAATAAGGCTTCATTAATTCCCACTTTAATTTGAATTCGAAATTCAAATTAGATCCCGCCAAATCCACTTAAAATCTGAAATTAATTTCAGATTTTGATTAATTTTTCTCTTCCCTCTTCTAACCTAACCCAAGTCCACACCCAAGCCGCCCCTCCTCTTCTCCCCCACCTTGGTCGCCCCTTTCTTTTCCTCCTACCTCTCTCTTGGAAGCTCCAATCCAAATGAATTCCATAGCAAGGAAGAGAAAGGTTCGTTGTCGATCACATCCTTCTTCACCTAGCGGAGGTGATCAACGAGCACGATCGTCGGTGCAGAGGCAACTCGTGGGACATTCAACCTTACCTCCTCCTCCGGCTACTTCTCCTCTGATCAAGACCTTCGGCGTTACCATCCTCTTAAGTGGCATCGTCTAGTTCGCCAAAGACTTCTCTCCATTAAGTAATTCCCCTAGAACGTGAGTGAGATACAAGGGAACTTGAGGTGAAAATTCTTGGCATTAACCTATGGATTGTTATTACAAGTGCATTCGATTTTACTGTGAATTGTCGATTTTATTTTCAATTGGATTGTCTTTCTAAATTGCAACTGATTACTGGAACAAGTCGCCAACGATAATTCTTCAATCTTTTCTTGTAATCCATTATTCGTGAAGTAGCAAGCTTGCAAAACTTTTATTATTTTTTTAAAATCCTGGTTGTTTCGCATCATGATGAGGACATCCGACCTTGGAGAGTCTATCAGAGGCATGGCCGTCGATCTACGACCACGATTGCACCTCTTTACTTTTGATTATCATTGGATTAGATTTATTATTGATGTATTAGTTTATGAATTTTATTGTACTTTTCCTTTTATGCCCTCACTTGAGAGCCTAGTCATGTGTATGACATAGGGGCAAGTTGGTCTTTTATATTTTCTTTATTGTATTGGCTATTTAAAGCCTCCTCCTTTGAGGGATGATGAATGATATTATGAGATTTCTGCACTTATGTGTTTTGAGAGAGCTTGAGAGTTCTTGAAGAGATTGAAGTCCCTAGGTGAGGGCATCGCAATACCCACCAACCGCAGGAAGCGTCCGGGTTCGTGGTCGACTTCGTCGCTCCCCATCCTCCCTCCCTTCCCCTTCAACTCCCGGCCAAATCCCCTCCTTCCTCTATTGGCCAAACCCCACCCTCCTAGCCGCCGGCCACCCAAATCCTTCTCTCCCTCTCTCAGCCGAGCCCCACCACCACCACATCCTATCCGGCCACCCCACCTCCCACCGCCAAACTCCAATCCTAACCCTAACCCTAGCCGCGGACCTCATTCCCCTCCCCTTTGCCTCCAAAATTCAAATCCTTCATTAATACTTTCCATTTATTAAACATACTTAATTTGAAAAGCTTTGATTTCAAATTTCAATCAATTTTGAATTTGAAATTATTTCCTAAAATCGGATGATCTATTTTTGGAAAGTTACTTAAATCAAGTCTAATTCAATTTCTAATTGGATTTGATTTAGATCACTTACCTCAATTTGCAATCCTTGATTAAGTAAGCATTAATTCCCTTTCCCTAAACCCTACCCAACCTACTCATGCCGCCAGCCCCCCTCTCTCTCTCTCTCTCACTCTCTCTCATTTATTGATTAGGTCCATTAATGCTCCTCAAATCAATCTATTAATTCCCAATTAATTCCTCCCTTTAAGGCTGAAATTAATTTCAGATTTTTGAATTTGTTTCCCTCCCTATTCAAATTCAAAATTTTATGAAATTAAAATTCCCTTTCCCCTCCTCCCTATGGCTGCCCACTCCCCCACCCCCTTAAACTAATTGACCAAACCCTAATTTGATCCTTCCAAACACCAATTCCTATAGGGTTTCAACATCGCAAGATTACTGTCCTGCATTCGAAAACTAGTCCTTTGCTGTCTAGAGGAAGATCAAGTGTTGTCCGGAATTTCCCGCGACCTCTCCTTGCTGTCCTGCGGTCCAAAAGGGTCCCTATTGCTATCCGAAGGTTTCAGAAACTTGAAAGTTGTTGTGATGTGAAATTAATAGGAATTGCATTAGAGATTATAAAGAAATTGATTTAAGCTTTGCAATATAAACTAATGCTTCTCAAGATTAGATGCTTAGACTTAAGTCCATCAATAATGTAAATGCAATCAATTACAAGATAGAATAACAATCACTTGAGAATGATCTCAATGATAAAGATACACTTAAATATTATAAATAAGAGATCCCACACTTAACAATTAGAAAAGTCACCTTGAGTTTCCCTCACTCAAGCTCATCTAGTAAGGGTTAGCGGGAAAGAACCTTAGCAAACCAAGCGATGCCACCAAAGTTGAGAAGACACCTAGAGTAGTAGCCCAACGAAAGTTCACCAAAGAGGGAGAAGACGTGGGTGGGTACCAAATGTTCCGCCAACTTCCGGATGGTAGATGCTCTTCAATTGATGACGCCAACGTGAATAAGGTGTGATTGATGTGATCTTCTATGGAGTTGTTCACTTATGGATCGAGGTCGAAGAAGATGGATTGATGAATATTCACTAAACTTTGATTGTCGTAGAGGAATCCACAATCATGATCCGGATCGGCCATGCACTAATCAAGGGGATTGTCGATGGAGGGAGGCTTTCTTCTTTCTTGGAGTGGAGCTCATGAGGCAAGAGGGTTTCCAAGAGGTGGGAAGGAAGAAGGGACGGCTAAGGGAAGAGTGACTTGCTTTTGGTGGACTTAGGGTTGGGTTTGGAGAGGAGAAATAATACAAAATCTGAAATTAGTTTTAGATTTTAGTAAAATAGGAAAATAAATTTAAGAATTTGAAATTTGAAAATCAAATTCAAGTGGAGGGAGATTAATGAGGAGAGAGGAGGGAGATCCCATGGAGGGGTCGGCGGCATGCATGGGGTTGGGAGAGATTTGAATCTTCAATTTGAAATTCAAATTAATTCCAATAAGGGTGGCTTTTTTGGGCGGTAGCCAACGAGGGTTTAATAGGGATTTAATGAGGGCCTAGGTGGCAAAATTGGAGAGAGAAAGGGCTAGAGAGGGGCTGGCCACATGAGGGGAAATTTGAGGTATTTGCATTTAATATGTGGGCCCAGAAAGGATTTAATTGAGGATTGCCATTAAATCTAAAATTGATTTCAAATTTTAATTGATTTAGGAGGTCTCTGAATATACGTTATTAATAGGGAAAGTTTTAGAATTCAAATTTGAATTTGAATCTAAATGAAACAACATTTCAAATTAATGAGGACGCAATTAAGGAAAGTAATTATGGACAATTTTGAAATTTGAAATTCAAAATCCTTGGGTGGTGGGTTGATGGCCGGCGGCTTGTAGGGCTTGGGGAGGCCGGTCGTGAGGGGTTGGTGGTGGACGGGTGAGGGGAGGCCGGCAGCACAAGGGTGAGGTGTTGGGTGGGGTTCAGTTTTTGGGAGGAGGAAAGGGAATGGGTGGTTGGTTTTTGGGAGGAAAGGGGATGGGTGGTTTGGAAGGCCGGCGGGTAGGGGCTAGGAGGGGAGATGAAAGTAGAACGAACTTAGAAAAGAAAATAATGGAGCCGCGAACCTTGGAATCCACCGAAGGTTGACGAGTATTGCTCTCACCCACCTAGGATCTCTCCTCTCATGAACTCACTTAGAGATCAAGCAAAGAAAATAAAATTTTATTCAATATTCATCATCTCCTCTCATACAAGATAAGGACCTTATATATAGGCCTCTAAACAATTAGAAAAGAAAGACAAGAATGCCCTCGGGGCTACAACTCAAACACAAACAAATAAATGTTACAATCGTCACAACTAATAAAAGAAACATAAATGCAAAATAAAAAATAAAGACTTCTGATCAAGGCCGTCGCTATGCACTGCTTTCGATGATAGACATTCCTGAATCTCCTAATGATGTCCTCATCATGTTGTCCAGTAATGCATAGCGGATCCTGAACAAGATCACGGGTTTTTCTTTTACGACGATCAAGGTCACGTCAACATTCTCAACTCATCGTTCTTCAACCTCAACTTAGAGATTGACCAAACTGTATAGGAATACATAGAGAGGATCATCTTCACCCTTGCTGAAGCCATCGACGATCAACTCTCCTCCGTACAGTTGTAGATTATTTCCAAACCCTGACGAAGGTGAACTTCTCCTCCAAATTCCATACCTACCTAATTACTCTCCATTCTGGTCATAATTGAATTATAACGGTTGTGTTAACTCCCTCCGCTAAGCCTAGTAATTTAAAAGAGTTGAGTGAGAGATCTCTTTTGTAGAACTAATCTCATTGATTGTTAATTTAGGGATTTCTCGTTGAAAATCCTTCATGTATGCTATGCTTGAATAATTGATTATTTTGTGATCTTAACTTCTAGCCGTGTGACTTGGCCTAAGCTAGTTTCACCCCTCTTGTTTTCTTTCATTGTTAAAAATCATTGCAAGTTTAAAAACTAATATTGCTCTCAAATAAAAATGTGCAACTTCTTATTTAACATTGCCTAAACTTTTAAGTCCTACATAAGATACTTGATGGTATGGGTTTGAACTAGTTGATCAACACTAGTCTTGGTATTGTTTTTTTCTTTTTTTAAGTTGCTGTATGGTTATGATTTGTTGCTTCTTTGCTCTTAAAATATCCAACACATTACAATTTTTTTCTTCAACTTTAGCAGTGCTGTTCTCTTAGTGGATCTCTCTTTATTTCTCACTCTATAATTTCTACTTCTATAGTACATCCATTTTAGCGTTCTCTTTTTGGCTTTTTTAATTGGACAATTAGTAACATCTTTGTTGCTTAATACAAAGATGTGGGCAATTTAGTTTTTTTGTTAATTACTATTTTATAAATTTCCATCATGTAGATCCTCCCATGTGCATTCTATCTCTCAAAAATAGACATCTTTAGGTTCCTCACCCTAGGATCTCCTCTGTTCCCTCTGTTTCCTCCATAAGCTCCCATTCCCCAAGTGGGCGTCTCCCCAAAGTGTCCTGATCATCTTTTTAACGCTCGCACCCAAACCCTTCATCAAAAGCCCCCTTCTCTTTTCGAAATCAGCACATCTCCGGTCATAGTCAGTCCCTCTTCTTTCAAATTCAATCCCTTTCGTTCACACCCAAACCCCTCATGCATCTCCCTATATCTTCTACCTATCTCCTCCCTAGAAATGGGCTCTAGAGGAGTTCTCTCTTCTCCCTCCAAGATCTCCACCTCTTGTTCTCCCCCTCTCCTTATCGGATTAGGATTCTCCCTACTCTCTTGGCTGCCGGCGGCTTCCCTTGCCTCCAATGATGCCATTTTTGTTTGGCCATGAGCAACTTCTTCATCATCTCCTTTATGATGATAAATTTCTAATCAATCTTCTCATGGACGGTAATTTGATTTTAGAAATCTGAAATTTCAGATTTCAATTGTCCGATCTCCCCTTCTAACACTTCTTTATTCTTTCATGTCATAGGTACCTTGATCAAGACTCCAAACGACAAAAACAACCAAAAAACAGTGGATTCAATCTTCCAACGGCAAAAAATGGCAGATCGGGGAGAAAACTGCCACGAAAATCAGCGAGGAAGTGCTATATTTTAGCCTAGGATACCGCTTTAATGCCAATTTAATAGGAAGTAGATGCAATTTGTACTAAATCAGCGAACCGAAACAAGAATTTGGGAAGAACCCACCTCGAAACTTATTATTGCAAAAAATATGAAAGAAAATAGCAAGATATAGTTGGAACTTCAATTGGAGAGGAAGATCCAGCTCTCCCAAATTCCTAGCCGCCGGCTAGAGCCCTCAACCTAAGAAACCCTAATTTTAGCAAACACAAGCATAATCCCCCAAAATACATTATTGTTAGTCTTAAATTAGCTCCCATAATTCCCTCCCAAATAAGCTTTCTTTTCCTAAATAGTCCCCTCTCATATTTGAATTCAAATTAGATTTATTTCCCTAATTAATTCTCTCCCAATTGTAATTAAAACTTTCCTAAATAATCTCCTTTGATTCCTTCTGGATTATAGCTTTGCTGGACCCTAAAGGGGGGACTGAACTCCCTGTCTGCTGCTTTGTTTTCCGCCCATCAGAATTTCGGGGTTCAGCTGGTCTAGGCTGGATGCATCCCCCTGCTCCTGCTTGCCAGATTCGTAACAGTATCAGGGTCATCTTTCATTAGCAGTAGGCAGTAGGCAGTAGGCACTAGGCAGATGAAGACCTAGATTGTGTTATCTGAACTTCGAATATTGAGGCTAAAGAATCAACGCTACTGGATTTTTTTTGGTGTGTGAAAATTTGCGCAAAACTTTATTGTTCTAAGATATCATATTAGAGTAATTTTTACTTTATTATGTGAACTTTATGTACCAAGCTAAATGTGACCGGTAGAATTTGAAAACTTTTGTATATTTATTTAAATGATTTCGTGATTTGTTTTAACCTTCCATTTAAGCATCTTTGCAGCGGAAGTGGCGTGCACCATAATTTCATATGGTTTTTGGATGTTTACTCTCTGGTTCAGCATCCCCTGGAGATGTTTTTCTTTTAAATATGGTGTTCTTTGAATGCATGGAAGTTTTTAACAATTACCAATTGAATGGATGGACTCAAATTTGGTACTATTTCTTAGTTTTAGAAAAAGTTATTTGGGAAGAATTTTTTGTACATAATTTCATTAATCAAATTTTGTTTAGAAAAATTTAACCACCTGAGTGGTATTTAATCAACTGCCGAAAATCTTCATGCAAGTATTTACGTAGTAATGAAGAGGATCTTTGATAGAAGAGCTAGATGAATGATCTGGAGATGCACCCCGTGGATTATTACCTTGTGGTCCTGCCCAAACCGGTCATCATGCTACTTTTGAAATAATAAATGAAATGAACATATCGATAAAAAGTAATGATAAAACTAGGAATAAATAGACTGAGCAAAGTTTTAGGATTCGGCAGTGGATATTAAATGTTTCTTTAGTGGGGGCAAGAATTGTAGGTTTTGCTCGTCATTTGCAAATTTCTCCCTCTTTGTTTGATTTGGTTTTCTTAAAATCAAGTTGATGATTTTCCTTACTCTTATCAATTGGATAGGCCTTCTTCATGTATGCTTGTGGCCTATGCCTTGATTTAAACCCTAGAAGATCATAGGTGCTTCTAATGTCTATATCAGAGGAAATGTTTCATTAAGATTTCTACAAGGTACTGTTAGATTTACTCCCATGGTGTTTGGATAATATGCACGTTGAAATTTTTGTTGCAGTCAAATCTTGGTGGTTCAAATTCAAGTCTTAGTGATGCGACAGGAAGGGCTTTTGCATCATCTTTTTCCGCTCAATCGGCAAATGCTCCTAGTTTTCATCACTCTGGTGAGCAGCTCTTGACATCTTGACTTGCTAATTTATCTCTCACAGAAGCTTAATAAGAGAACCTGATTCTTGGAAATCACTGAGAAAGTTTTTTACTAGGCAAAAATTTTGATCTAGGGTGCCAATTTGAAACCCATTTCTATTTGATTTCGAGTTTATAGTTTCTTACTCAAAATGGCATTCTAGTCAACTGGTATGTATGTGTGTGAAGGCGCGCGTGTATATATATATATATATATATATATATATACTTATATATATATATGTATATATATATATATAAATAATGTGTGCTAGAGGTCAAATGTGCAATCCCTTCCTCCAACTTTTATTTTCATTATAATTTATAGTCAAGTTGGAATCCCTCGAGTGCAAGTCAAACTAGCTCGACTCAAAATTGCATAAATTTTTATTCGGAAGCAGGCCTCCACAGTGTCAAGTTTGAGTAGTTTGCTTTAAATTGATTCATTATTAGCCCTTCTCTCACATCTTATTACTGATTGTTGTATTTGCAGGAGGCATGCAAGGGTTACATCATAACATGCAAGGGAACTTTGTTCCAAACATTCCAGGGTCAGTGGCATCAAGGAATTCCACTATGACTGCTGTTCCTTCAAGTGGTCTTCAACAACCTGGGAGTAGCATCTCTTCTGGAAGATTCTCATCAAACAATCTTCCAATCGCTATGTCTCAGGTAATTTAACCTTTTTTTTCCTCTTTTACATGGAAATATTTTTTTCATTTCTTGATTTTATGATACATTAGTTTTGGTATTCTGTCTTCATTACGAAACTCCTCTTTGTCTTTGCTTTCTTTACTGTCTTTTTCCATGCATTAATTGTTATATCATACAGATCTCACATGGACTCTCAGGGATTACTGAGAGAGGTGGCATCAGTGTTGCAGGAAACCCTGGCTTTAGTAGCAATATAAATGGAGTTGGTGGTTCCATACCTGGATTTTCCTCTGGTGCGCCTGCTGGCAACCACAATGCTATTCCTGGGATGGGAGTCAATCCAATTTTGGGAAACCTAGGCTCTCGAATGTCAAGTTCGGCAGGGAATATTTCTGCTGGAGTTAACATTGGAAGGAGCATAAACTCTGGTGGGCCAGCCATTTCCAGCCTTGCATCAAGAGCAAGTTTAGCTGCTAACAGCGGGTCTGGGACTCTCAATTTACAAGGAGCGAATAGACTGATGGGTGGTATGCTTCAGCAAGGTTAGGATCTGATCTACAGAAGAAAAAAATGATTTTTATGCAATTAATAATTGTTTTTTTTCCCGAAAGTATGTGATTCTACCAACAGCTGAATACTAGCTTAATTTTGGCTCTTAAACCTAAAACAATAGCCTCTTTGACGTGGATATAAAATTTGAATTTTATTTCATCATGACTATTTGAGTTGATTTATGTAATTTATATTTCATTATTTTATTAGAATTTTTCTACTCTATGTTATTAAGTTGTTAACATGTCGAATAATCATGACATGAATCATTTAATATATTGTGTTAATGTTAGGGCTTTTCTTGGAAGACGCGCTATATGACCTGAATATAATGAGAAGTGTTCAAGGGCCGCTGCATTGGTACTCGGGTGCAGTGTTAAATAGGCAAGGGTTCCCACATCATTGACGGTATGGGCAAAGAAGCTAGTCCATGAAACTAGAATTCAGATTGGATATTGGAATATAGGTTCTCTTACAGGAAAATTAATGAAATTAATTGATATTATGATTCGTAGGAAGAGAATATTTTATGCATTTGGGAAACTAAATTGGTTGGAGAGAATGCTAAAGAGATTGATAGTTTATGATTTAAGCTTTAGTATTCTAGTAGAAGTCGTATTAGAAATGGTATATGTGTGATTATAGATAAGAGTTTGAAGAGTAATGTTATAAAAATGGATAGAATTGAAGCCAAAATTTTTTCTTTGAAGATTATTATTAATGCTAAGATTATTAATATTATAAGTGCTTATGATCCCCAAGTAGATTTAGATGTGTTTAAAATTAAAATTTTGGAATGACTTAGTAGAATTAATTCAAAAGATTCATCTTGAAGAAAGAATTTTTATTGAAGGAGATTTAAATGGACATGTTGGTAGAGAGGTAGAGGATTTTAAAATTATTCATGGTGGCTATAGATTTGGAGTTGCTAATGAAGGTGGTAAGACTATGTTAGATTTTGCTTTATCTTATGATTTTGTAATTGATAATGCTTTATTTAAGAAAGAAATGAACATCTCATCACTTATAAGAATGGATTTAGTAAAACTCAGATTGATTATTTTCTTATAAGAAAAAATAAATCGTTTAAATTGCAAAGTGATTCCAGGTGAAAGTTTATATATCCAACATCGTGTATTACTTTTGAATTTTAAGATGAAGGAGAAGAATATGAAAAATTTAGTAAAATGTTGTTCTAATATTAAATGGGGGCTTTTAAAAAATACTAACAAAAATATTTTTGAAAGTAAGATTTGAGATCTTAAGATTTTGTTTATACATGAGGAAACAAATGCCATGTGGGATAAAGTAACTAGTAATATTAATAATGTTGCAAAGGATGTGCTTGGAGTTTCAAAAGGAAAAACTCATAATAATAAAAATATTTAGCGGTGGAATCAAAATGTGCAAGAAAAGATCAAAACTAAGAAGTTTTGTTATAATAATTGGTTTAGATGTAAAAATTCTAAAAATTGGGAATGATATAAAGTTGTCCATAAGTAGTCTGAGAAATCAATCTGCGATGCAAAGACTTTAGCTTTTAATGATTTATATAATATATTAGATATTATAGAGGACAAAAGGTATATGTACAAGCTAGCCAAACAAAGAGATAGGAGTTGTAAGGATTTTGTTCAAGTGAAGTGCATTAAGGATGAAGATCAAAAAGTACTTCTTTTAGAAGATGATATTCAACAAAAATAGATGAGATATTTTGCTAAGCTTTTCAATGAAGATTGTGAGAATATGATTGACTTTAATGACCTTAGCACTCTAAATGAAAATATATATTTTTATTTTTATCGACGTATTAGTAAAACTAAAATTAGAGAGACTTTCAAGAAAATGAAGTGTGAAAAAACTAGTGGACCTAATGAAATTCTAATAGTGGTGTGGAAATGTTTAGGAAATGAAGGAATTTCTTCACTTACTAAAATTTTAATATTATTTTGAAGACTAAAAAGATGCCAGTTGAGTGAAAAATGTGTGTTAATTCCTATTTTTAAGAATAAAGGTGATGCACAAAATTGTACGAATTATAGAGGAATTAAGTTGATGTGTCATACTTTAAAACTATGGGAGAGAGTTATGGAGCATAGTTTGTGGCATGTTACTAATATTTCTCAAAATCAATTTGGATTCATGCCGAGTAGGTCTACTATGGAAGCTATACATTTATTGAGAGGTTTGATGGAGAAGTATAGAGAGAATAAGGAAGATCTACATATTATATTTATTGATTTAGAGAAAACATATGATAAAGGGTGCGTTTGGGATGGTGACACTGCTGCTTTACTTTATAAAAAGTTATTAAATTATTTTTGGGACATTGCGGCAGAACCGCGACAGAAAAAATTCGCGGCACATAGTTGCTTCCCGCGACCTTTCACTATCTCCCGCGGTCCGCTGCAGTATGTTGCTTTCGGCAGAAAAATGACATAAATCCTACTGCAAATATTCGCTACCGTCGTCCAAAGCCTTCCGCACCGCTTCCGACTACCATCATCCTCCTCCTCAAGCTCATACATCTCGGATAAGCAACCATTTAACCTAGCTCTTGCTTGCCATGGCCTCACATCGGATCCTTGCTTCCTTACTCCGCATTTCCTCTCGCCCTTTCTCATTTCCCAAATCCTCCTTCCCAAATCCCAGACCTCCCATTCCTTCCCTGATCTCTCGCCCTTAACCCACTGGTTTCCTCCTCTGCCGCATCGTTTAGTTGTTGAGGACGATCGCTATGGACATAACAAAGGGACTTGTACGGGGAAAGAGGGTGTTGATTCCACATCTAGAATGTTTTCTCCCCATGTCTTAGGAGAAGAGCACTACAACACTGGTCGTGGTGTTCAAAAGGTTCTTCAAAACTATTAAGAGCCTTCAAGATATCATTGCAATTCTTGGAATGGATGATCTTAGTGAAGATGATAAGCTTACCCTTGCTCGTGCTCGTAAGATCCAGTGTTTCCAGAGCCAGCCTTTCCATGTTGCTGAAGTTTTCACTGGTGCACCTGGAAAGTGTGGACTTGAAGGATTGTATCAGTGGCTTTTAGGGTGTTCTTGATGGTAACTATGATGATCTACCTGAGCAGTCATTTTACATGGTGGGCGGTATTGATGAGGTCATTTCCAAGGCTGAGAAGATTTCCAAGGAGTCAACTTCCTAAGAAAGAACCTTCAATCTTTTGCAATAAATAGTTATTCATGACATGTAATTACATATTTATTAATTTTTTAATTAAATCTAAAAAATATATTATAATTATATTATTATTAGAAAAAGTATATTTAGTATGAAGTATAATTTTTTTTCCAGATTATTTTAAAATATGATAGTAGATTATAAAAAAATTATATTATGGTATTTAATAGTTATAAAATATTTCATAAAAATTAATACAATTTTTTTTTTAGAATTGTTAGTTTATTAGCATATAAATTTTTTGAAAAATTTGACATTTACATCATTTTTTTCATCTCAATATATAAAGGTATAAAAGTAATTTATTCTCATACAGCTGCAGCACAGCAACTTGACAGTTATACTTCCCAAACAAATACTGCTTTATGTACAACAATTTTTGAAAGCAGCTTTTTGTACAATAATTTTGCAACCCACCTTACCGACAACTGTAGCAGTCCCAAACGCACCCTAAGTTCCAAGAGAAGTGCTATGGAGAGTTCTAGAAAAAAAAGGGGTTAATAATATTTATATTCAAGTCATTAAGGATATGAATGTAGGAGCTGTTACTTGTGTTCAAACACAAGGTGGTTTGACCAAGCATTTTCCTCTCAGTTGGATTACATTAAGGATCAGTCTTAAGCCCCAATCTTTTTTGCTTTAGTCATTAATGTTCTCACTAGGAATTTGCAATAGGTTGTATCCTGGTGTATGCTTTTTGTTGATGACATTCTTCTTGTTGATAAGACTACAAAAGGAGTTGAAGGTAAACTTGAATTATGGAGGTTAATCTTAGAGTCAAAAGGTTTTCGTTTGAGTAGATCTAAAAATGAATATATGGGGTGTAATTTTAGTAATAATAGATGTAGTGGTGGGATTGTGAATTCGGGCGATCAAGTCATTAATAAGAGTACATATTTTAGATATCTTGAGTCTATTGTTTAGAGTGATGGTGAAATAGATAGAGATATTATTAGTAGAATTCAAGTTGGATGGTTGAAGTGGAGGAATGCATCGGGCTTGTTGTGTGATAGAAAAGTACCAATCAATCTTAAGGGAAAATTTTATAAGATGGTGGTGAGACCTGCAATGCTTTATGGCGCACAATGTTGGCCATTAAAAGAGAAGCATAATATTAAGTTAAGTGTTGCTGAGATGAGAAAAAAAAAGGTGTTGCTGAGATGAGGACGCTCATGTTAATGAGTGGACTTACTCTTAGAGATAGGATACGAAACGAGCATATCCAAGAGAAGGTTGGAGTAGTTCTAGTGATAAATAAGATTAGAGAGAGTCTCTTTAGATGGTTTGGTCAAGTAAAACATCGGCCTTCCGATGGCCCTGTTAGGAGAGTAGATATATTAAATTTGATCTATGTTAATAAAGGTAGAGGTAGACCTGAAAGATTTGGTTAGAAAACATTAGAAATGACATTTCTTTATTAGATTTAAATGAGAAGTTGACTCTTAACAGGACACAATGGAGAAAAAAAATTCAGATGGCCAACCCCATGTAGTTGGATAAAAGCTGATGTTGTTGTTGTTGTTTTTATATGTTATTAAGTTTTTACCATCTTAAATCTGGATTTCTAGCTATTATTTCAGTTGTGGGAATTGCTTTTGTGATACTTAATTCTAGTTAATTTCTAGCAGCTTGCAATAGTTTGAATTGATTTCTTTCGTGTTTTTCCTTTCATCAAAATAGTTAATTGTTTTAGATTAATGGTTGGTGTATTGTGAATTTTTATGTGTTTATTGCATTGTTTTCGAAATTGCAAGTTTGCATTAGATTCTGTGGCATCCTTCATCACTCATCACACTTAGACAATTATTTATTAGACATCATTGTGTTTCTGAAATTGTAGTGTGACCAGTCATTGGCATTGTATTGCTAGTTTCAAGTTGTAATGCAAGTCAGTTTATCAGCTTTTGCATGTACATAAACCTGCGTCGCTCTCTTGAAAACTGTAGTAACTAGCAGTGTTGATGTTTTTGGTGTACATAGAGCTTTTGGTAATTCCATTTAGTTTTTCCTTTTTCATATGGGCATGAAGATTTTACCGTACCTCTGTTAATCTCATCATTTATTAATTAGCTTACCCTGTAATGGGAGTCCTAAACTGCTGAATGAATTTCTTATCTGTGTGTTCAGCATATAGCATATTGTACTTTGGATTTCTTCATTATTTTCAAGCTTAATGAAAATGGAAATACATTCTGTTCATGATGTAGAACGGGTATGGCGATTTGATTTCTATGGGTCTTGAAGAGAAAATACAGAAGTCTAAACAACAGCTTTGGATTTTTAGAAGTCTTGGACAGCAGCTTTGGATTTTTAGAAGTCTTGGACAGCAGCTCTTCTTGTTGGAAATCCCTGGACAGCAATCCAATAATGTCCAGAAATGTCTGGACAGTGAACGGTATTGTTCCGGAGGGCTGGACAGCAAAACTCCTTGCTGAAAAGTTCAGGACAGAAATCCTAGAGATGGCCAGAAACTTGGACAATAATTGTATGAAGGCTGGGAGCCCTTGGGTAGCAGATTGGTCTTGTAAAACAGCAGCTTTGAAGCTCCAAGTGGCTGGGAAAACAATGACAATTGCTGGAATTCTCTGGCTGCAGCCTTAGAAGGCAGAAAACTCCACGTGAGATGGAATTTGAGGAGAGATTTGTGGAGGGAACTTAATGCACAGGTGTTGGAAAGTTCGGCCAGCAGGAGAAAGACGGAATGACGTGAATTCTAATTTAGAAAATTGAGTTTTGGCAAGATTTAATGAGAGGGCTTCTTAGGTAAGAGTTTCGGCCAGGTGAAGTGGAGGATTTTGAATTCTTTCCAAGAGGGATTAGGGATTTTTGGAAATAAATCCCTAGGATTTATTAGAAAGGGGGGGTCGGTGGTTTAATGATAGAGGAGGAGATTGGGGAGGTGATTTTGGGTTCTTCATTTAAGGCTTTAAAATTTAGGAAAGTGTTTAAATAAATCCTATTTGAATTTGAAATTCAAATTGATTGAATTAAAGAACTTTCCTAAAATAGATTTGATAAATTAGAAAAGATTTTGAATTTCAAATCAATTTTCAAATCTATCCAAATTCGCCTCAATCTAATTTAGGAAACAAAGCTTGAATGGGGGAAAGAAAGAGGTGGGGACCATGTGGAGGCCGACGGCATGGAGATAGGGGGAGAGGGAGTTTTGTGGAGAAATTTAAATCCCTTTCCTAAATTGTCTCTTTAATTTAGGAGAAGAAAAATTCCACCCAAATTAAATTTGAATTACATCATGAATGAGATTCAATACTTCCCTATAATAGCTTTCTAATTTAGGAAACTATTTGAATTTCAAATGATGAAAATAATTTCCTAAATTATTTGAACTTTTTAGGTAAGCATTAAGGTGACATTGGCTCCTCATTCATGGAGACAAACAAGGGTGGCCGGCGGTGGCTTGGCTTGGGTGGGGCGGTGGGGGAGCTAATGGAGAAAAGGGACTGGGTTGATGGTTAGGTTGAGGTGAGCTTTGGTAGGAGGGGTTATGGGGGTGGTGGTTGGTGTTGGGGATGGCCGGAAGGAGGGGGACGGTGAAGAGGATGAAGATAACGACGAGAAGCAATAAGAAGGAACAAAAATAAATAAACAAAATATAAAAGATACAACCGCGAGGCTGGACACATCTTGTGGCTGACGGGTACTACGTTGCCCTTCTTCAAGGGTCTTCATGCCACGAGTCCGGACCCATCCTGCGGCTGGTGGATATTTCGTTTCCCTCACATAGGGACTTCCACTCTCCTAAGAACTCCCATAGCTCTCAAGAACAAAGTGTAGAAAACAAATTTTTTATTAATTCATCATTGATTTCATACAAGAGGAAGAGCCTCTATATATAGGCCTTAAAAGAAATGAAAAGACAACTTTGCCCTTTGGGCTTATATAAGACAAGACTCTTAAGTAAGGGCAAAAAAGAAAAATGCATAATTAAAAATAAAAATTACAAATAAAATTTAAGAAAACATAGGATGATCACGGCCGTTGATCTTCAACTCCTCCTCGGATAGGCATGGACGGTTGGACGTCCGCATCTGTTCACCTGGTAATTTTCCATGTCTTAAGAGTCAGTCTGTCTGTACCATGCTTTGACTAATGAGGTAGAAACTATGTTTTGGCCTTTGTTGTCTAATCTGCTTTTGCCATCAGGTATATTGGGTTGTCTTTTACGAACAATCATCTCACTCTGGCTAATAATTATTGATAATGTGAGGTGAAGACCAAGGATGTAATTCAATCATCTCTAATAATGGAGTTCTATCCAATCTTTAGTTTGTTTAAGTTTATTTTTCAGTGGATGGATTTCATTTTTTTTTTGTCTTAACATTGCTTCTACTCGAAGTATATATTCATTACTAAAGATGAAAATTTGCGTGAATTAACAGCTCCTCAAATGATGGGAATGCTTAGGAACTCTTATAACATGTCCGGTGGACCCATATCACGGCAATTGCAAGGAGGGAATAGCTTGCTAAGCTCTATGGGAATGTTAAATGATGCCAATTCAAATGAGGGCTCTCCTTTCGACATAAATGATTTCCCTCAGTTAACTGGGCGCCCTAGTTCAGCTGGAGGGCCTCAGGGTCAGTTGGGTAACTCGTCAACTTTTTGTGTACTTATCTATTATGTACTATGTAATTATTGAAAGATTCTAATAATCCTCTTGAAATGCAGGTTCCTTGCGGAAACAAGGTATTGGTGTTAGTTCGATAGTGCAACAAAATCAGGAATTTAGTATCCAGAATGAAGATTTTCCTGCTTTGCCTGGTTATAAAGGTATTTGGTTCATTTCCATCAAAATTAAGAATGATGGATATTTTATTTGGATTTGCTGGCTGAAGTCTCCATAATTTTAGCATTCAGGAGGTTTTGACCAAATGTATTTCTCCCAGACGGGAATTTTTATTTTCAGAATGTACTGGATATTGTGATTTCCTCCACCTCCCTCATAGACAACTTTTGATCTCTAACTTAGCTCTTCATCCATTTGTTTATCTCCACAATGTTTCTTTGGTGCTCTTTTCTATTTTGGTACTTGTCATTTGATTGTTTGCTTATATTTTATGCCCATTTATTGTTGTTGTTATATTTCTCATTTCTAAGGCCTTTGAAGTTGTGGTTGTTGGTGATTTGATAATTTTAGTTGAAGGTTGAATGTAGCAGTTTGATGTAGAACAAAGGAGGGGGGGGGGAATAAAAATTAAAGATCTGAAATTCAAATTCAGATTTTCCTTAATTAAGGGATTTGAATTTGAATTCAAATAAGAAGGGAAGGGAGGGAAGAGAGGGGTTAATTATCTCCTTAATTGGGCCCTTAGTTAGGGAGGAAATAATTAGGATAGAGGAGAGAGAGGGGCCGGCCAAGGAGGGAGGGAAGGGGGTGTCTAGATTCGATGTATATGGTCCATTGCAATGTTTAAAATTGCGTATTTTGGTATTGAGGCGTTTTTCATTCGTGAGGCGAGGCGTAAGCCTCAAGGCGTTTTGAGGCGTAAGCCTCAAAATCAAAAGATTGCGTAAACATAAAATGATAAATTTTTTATATACTAATGAGTGAATAATATAAAACATAAAAAAAAAACATAAGATATGAAGTGAAATCAAAATATCCCAATAATAAGACAACATGAAATATAATTTCAACTCAAATTCTATCTTTCCACATCCCAGTATTCTTTTCATTAACATATAATTCCAATTTCCAAAAAAATAGCAATGACAAATATCGCATAAGAACTCATAAATCATGAACATTATAGCACTAAGGGGTTCTTCATTTGAATTATCATTATGATGAACTGCTCTCTCTCTTTTCTCCTCTCCTATAGAGTCCAATGTCGGGCATTTAACTTCAAGATTTATGTAAGTTTTAATATATATAGAGTGAGGCGTAAGTCCATGCCAGTCGAGGCGAGCGGGCCTTAAGACGGGTCCCTTAATCAAGTTGAGGCGCAAGCTGCATAAAAAAAAATCGAGGCGTAAGCATCGAGGCGATTTTTACTGGAATTGCGTAAAGGGCGGGCCTCAAGGCGAGCCTCATATTGCGCAATTTTTACAACAATGGTCCATTGCATTGAATGTGATTGAAAAAAATTAAATTTGAATTCAGAATTTGGAGAGTTTGGGTGAGGGGGGGGGGTTTCTAAAAATATGTGAACTGATGCCGGAAAGATTTAAAATTCAAATTTATTTGAATTTAAAATAAAAGGCTTTCCAAATTAATCATTAGCTAGATTAGGAAAGTAATCATGAAGCAATTTGAATTTGGAAATTAATGGGTTGTGGAAGGAGATGTCGGCGGCATGGTGGGGTGGACTAGGGCTTAGGGAAAGGGATTTAGAGATTGCCTTAATAGGATCTTAATTTAGGAAGAAATAATTTAAATCAACCAATTAGAAATTTTTTGATCTAATTTAAATAACTTTCCTAAAATAGAGAACCTGATTTAGGAAATTAAATTCAAATTCAAATTGATGTTCAATTTATTTTTTATTTTTTTTTGTGGGGGGGGGGGGGGGGGTGATGGGTTGAAATTTATTTGGATCTGACGGGGAGGAGGCTAGCGGTGGAGGTTGGCCGTGGACTAGGGTGGTGGGGAAGGATGAGTGGTAGAAAGTCGATGACTAGGGGAAAATTTAGCCGACAATTAAAGGAAAAATAAGGAGAGACAAAACAAAGAAAAAGATAAAATCGTGAGCCCGGACATTTCCTGCGGCTGACGGGTGATGCGTTGCCCTTCACCAAGAGACTTTAAGCCACGAGCCCGGACCCATCCTGCGGTTGGTGGAAACTACGATTCCCTCCCATAGGGATCTCACTTAAGTCCCATGGAACAAAAGTGCAGAACAAAATTTTATTAATACTCCATACCATTACACTAGCAAGGGTCTTTATATATAGGCCTCAGAAATAAAAGAAACAAAAATAAGACGATCATGCTCCTAGAGCTTATATAAGAATAGACCCTTAAGTAAGGGTAAAAACGAAAAATGCATAATTAAAATAAAAATTTAATATAACGTAGGACGATCACGACCGTCGATCTTCATCTCCTCCTCGGATAGGCATGGACAGTTGGATGTCCGCATCATTCTCTCGGGGTGGAAAAAAGCTCGATTCCGTCGAGTTCGCGTCCCGGGTGAGCAACCATGCTCTGATACTAAATTGATGTAGAATGAAGGAAGGGGGGAATAAAAATTAAAGATCTGAAATTCAAATTAAGATTTTCCTTAATTAAGGGATTTGAATTTGAATTCAAACAAGAAGGGAAGGGAGGGAAGAGAGGGGTTAATTATCTCCTTAATTGGGCCCTTAATTAGGGAGAAAATAATTAGGATAGAGGAGAGAGAGAGGGCCGACCAAGGAGGGAGGGAATGGGGTGTCCAGATTCGATGTATATGGACCCTTGTATTGAATATGATTGGAAAAATTGGAAAAATTAAATCTGAATTTAAAATTCAGAATTGGAGAGATTGGTGGGGGGGGGGGGGTGATGGGAGGGGGTTCCTAAAATAGTTGAACTAATTTGAAAAGATTTTGAAATTCAAATTTATTTGAATTCAAAATAAAAGGCTTTCCAAATTAATAATTGACTAGATTAGAAAAGTAATTATGAAGCAATTTGAATTTGAAAATCAATGGGTTGTGGAGGGAGAGGCCGGTGTTATGGTGGGGTGGAGTAGGGCTTAGGGAAAGGGATTTAGAGATTGCCTTATTTAGGATCTTAATTTATGAAGAAATAATTTAAATTAAATCCAATTAGAAATTTAGTTGGATCTAATTTAAATAACTTTCATAAAATAGAGAACCTAATTTAGGAAAAAAATTCAAATTCAAATTTGAATTATTGAATTCAAATTGATGCTAAAATTGGGGGGACTGAAATAGGAAGGCCATAAATGAAAGAGGGAATTGAGGATCCTATGGGGAAAGGTGTTACGCCGGCCCATCCTGGGCCGGCTGGACCGGTCCACCCTGGACCGGTCTTGGCTTACAGCCGGCGGAAGAAGCCCAGCCAGAGGGGGGCAGAAACATCAAGGGGGGCCCACTTGATGTGAATTCAATTTTGGGAGGGAATATTTGAATGAGAAGGGTAATTAGGTAAATTGTAACCCTCCTTTCATGTTTAATTGGGAGGAATAGGGGGGAGAGAGGGCATCTGGAATTTGAATCATTTTTGAGATCTAGGGTTTGTGTTCTTGGGCTCTAGGCTACGCTAGAGATTTGGAGAGTTTTTCATTCCTCTCGAATTGAAGGAAAGTTGTATCTTGCAAGTGATTTTCATCCCTTATTAAAATGAAAGTGTTTGCCTTGTTTTCTCTTACGTTTTCTCCTTCGTTTTCTCTCCGATTCCACTGTTTTTGGCTGTTTTCCTGTGTGGACAGCAGTTTTCATCCTAGATCTATTGGGTTTTGGTGAAAAACACTTGGAAATCCAAGTGTTTCCTATCAAAAGGCTGGATAGGCCGGCGGTTAGGGGAAAACTGGTCGGAGCTTTGGGATCCGGCGAGGAGGAGGCTAGCGGTGGAGGTTGGCTGTGAACTAGGGTGGTGGGGAAGGATGGGTGGTAGAAAGCTGATGACTAGGGGAAGATTTAGCTTGTGGCTAAAGGAAAAATAAGGAGAGACAAAACAAAGAAAAAGATAAAACCGTGAGCCCGGATACTTCCTGCGGCTGACGGGTGATGCGTTGCCCTTCACCAAGGGACTTTAAGCCACGAGCCCAGACCCGTCCTGCTGCTGGTGGAAACTACGATTCCCTCTCATAGGGATCTCACCTAAGTCCTCCCAAGAAACAAAAGTGCATAACAAAATTTTATTAAAACTCCATCTTACCATTACACTAGCAAGGACCTCTATATATAGGCCTCAGAAATAAAAGACTAAAATAAGACAATCATACCCCTAGAGCTTACATAAGATTAGACCCTTAAGTAAGGGTAAAAACGAAAAATGTATAATTAAAATAAAAATTTCAGATAAGGCATGACAATCACGACCGTCAATCTTCATCTCCTCGGATTGGCATGGACGGTTGGATGTCCGCATCACTGTTTGCTGGAAATTTGATATTGCTTTGATTCTCTGATGTAGAACTACATGTAAAAATGAATGCAAGCGATTGTACTTACACGAATAAGAATAGAGCTTTGCAGCTAATTAACTTCTTACTTTTTAAGCCAAAAATTGGTGATTAAGCTTAAGTAGTCAATTACACGAGAAAAGAAGTGGATCATAAAACAATCATATCAAATTATACCATGCAAATGTAGGGTTTTCAATAAAGAATCCCTAATTTAACAATTAGATTAGCTATGAAAATCCGCTTACTTACACTCTTAATTTGGGTCATGCGGATAGATCTTCATAAATAAACAATGCCACGATTGAGGGAAGATTTAAAAGGTGTAAGGAAAGGAGGTAGTTTACCCAAAATCAGGAGATACGAGACAACGGTGACGATGTGTGGTTGTTTCCAAAGTAGGACAGCAATCGGGAGCCTTTTCACAAGTCTGGATAGCTACTAGGAGGGATCGGGAGCTCTTGGACAGCAAAGGGTGGTCTTCAGGAGGGCTGGACAACAAATCGGCTTGCCGGACAGCAATGGGGAGGTGCAGAATTCTCTAGACATCAACTACAACAACCTGGACAGCAGCTTTGGCCTATGGGAAACTCTGGATAGCAGGTTCGCAAACTCCGGAATTCTGGGCAGCACTTTAGCAAGGTAAAATTTCAGGGTTTGATTGATTAGTTTAAGTGGGAGAGGTTGGGGTAGTGGCCGGTCACAGATAGGAGGGGAGAATAATTTAGTTCCATAAAATTTTGACTTGAATAGGGGATGGAAATAATTTAGAAATCTGAAATTAATTTCAGCTTTGAATGGGCAAGTAATTGGGCCTTGATTGAATGATTTGTGGAGCATTAATGGCATAGGAAGGGCTTGATTGGAGAATTGATGGGAAGAGCATTAATTTGATTTATTTGAATGAGAGAGAGAGGGTGGGTCGGCCATGCATGGGGGAATTGAAACCCTTTCCAAACATAGGATGTTAATTAAGGAAAGAGAATTAGGGGAGAATCTTTAATTATTTCAGGTTTGAAGAGATTTGAAAAGTGTCTAAATTAGATTAATCTTATCTTAGGAAAAGATTCAAATCCAAATAAATTTGATTTTGAAATCTTTCCAAATTTAAGATGATCTAAATTAGGTAAGTCTTCAATTCTTTCCCTATAGGAGATTGGGAAAGAAAGGAAGGAAGGGCAAATAGGGCCGGCGGGTGAGGGCTTGGGTGGTTTTGGCCGGGCGGCAAAGGGGGAGGGAGGATGGGATTGGTGGCCGGTGGGGTTTTGACTGAGAAAGGAATAAGGGACTGGGTGCTAGGCCGGCGGCTTTTGTAGGAAATTTGATGTGTGGTTGAGAGAGGAGGAGACGGAGGCGGAAAATATAGTGAAAGATAAAATCACGAACCCGGACGCTTCCTACGGTTGGTGGGGGGGGGGGGGGCGTTGCTCTCCCCCAAGGGACTTTACTAAAGCTCTCTCTTAGAATTCTCAAGCTCTTTCAAAACACATAAGTGCAAAAATTTTTATAATATCATTCATTCCCTCAAAAGAAAAATAAGGGGCTTATAATTAGCCCCATACAATGAAAGAAATAAAAAACAAACTTGCCCCTAGGGAACACATAAGATTAGGCCCTCAAGTGAGGGTAGAAATGGAAAAGTGCTAAAATAAATCTAATACATAAAATGACTCAAAAAATAAATCGGCGTGATTGTGGTCGTAGATCTCCAGATTTTTTTCTAATAATCTTTCCACGGTCGGATGTCCTCACCATTCTCACTTGCTGTTCACAAGCCCAGTGTAAAGTGGAATAATTGAGACAGATCTTCGGGTGGCCGGCCAATCCCTCATGAGAATTTTTGCATACCCTTTATATTGTCATAATTTATATGGTATAATGCATTTCAACCAGCTTTAGAATGACCTTATTTTTAGTGCCTATAAATAAGTGGTCGAGTTTTAACATATGGAGGCTATACTATTCTTGAGTAACTTCCGATAAAGGGTGATGATATTTAGAAGGGATTGATCAAATTTTTTATTAAGGTTTAAAATTACACAATTGGGTGGGTGAGGCGTAGGTCTCAAAATTAAAAAAATTGTGTTAAATGAAAATAAAGATTAAAAGTAATTTCTTATATAATATCCAAATAATATGTTAAAGAATGATATATTAACTTTCTATTGAACTATAAAATAACAAATTAACGTACATATAAAACAAAAAGTCGCACAAGATGTAAAGTGCAAGTGATAAATTGCATGAAGTAGAATTGAAATTCAAATATTACAAGAGCAAAATAATATAAAATATAGGAATTGCATAAAAGTATCATATAATATGAAGTTTAACTCTAAATTTCATTTTTCTCTGTTTCTTAATCATCCACATTTAATTCCTATAAAAAGCTAAAATAGTTGCTAATAACTCATAAATCATCTGCATTGTCATCAATGAGAGGGTCTTTATTTGAGTCTTCGTCATAACAATTTGATCTCTACTGCCTTGGAGTCCAATGCCTCCCAATTTACTTATTTTTTCATTTATTTCAATCATCGTTCAGTTTTATAAATATTTGTTGTCAATATAAAGATGAGAATAATACACCAAGATGTTTAGAGGAGGTGGTAGTGCTATGTGGCTTTCAAGTGATCCTCGATAGTGGCTATGATGTGGCTATTACAAAGGCGGCGAGTTGGAGGTTGAGACAGTTGAGAAGAAGTTGCTGCAACTCGAGGGTGCATGAATGTATGATTTGTTTGGGGCTTTAGTTTAAGATTTATATAAGTTTTAATAATAATAATAATAATAAAATATATAATTGGGTTGGGCGTACACCTCATGCCAGTGAGGCAAGGTGTGCCTCAAGGCGGACCTCATCCAAGTTGAGGTGCAAGCCTCATAAAAAAAGTTTGAGGTGTAAACCTCGAGATATTTTTCGCTGGATTTGCGCTGAGGAGAGCCTTATATTGTGCAATTTTAAACAATGCTTTTGATTAATTCTTCTTATTATCTACTGGAGTTGGAGAAAATCATAATTCATTTAATGTAGTTTGCTCTTAAAGTTTTTTTGCATGCTTATTATCCACTTTATGTTAAAATCAATATAATTAGTAAAGCATATGAAAATCACACATTTACAATCATTGGAATTGTGCTTAAATGAGTCTCATATTGCACAATTTTAAATAGTGCTTTCGATTAATTCTTCTTATTATCCGCTTGAGTTAGGGGAAAATCATAATTAATTTAATGTAGTTTGTTGCTGAAGCTTTTTGCATGCTTATTATCCACTTTATGTTAAACTAATATAATTAGTAAAGCATATTAAAAATCACACATTTAAAATCACCCGGTTAAACTTCGAATTTTTTCTGTGAAATTGCTCAGAATTGTCTATTCTATGACATACCAAAAATTATATGGTGGAAAGTTTCCTAAAGTCATTTAAACCAAATAATTCTTATAACTTTTATCCAAATTATCTAAATTGAAAACTGAAGAGAGTAATATCAGCCTACCTCGAGACGAATAATTTCTTCTATTGGAAAGACTAACGAATCTAGCTCTACAACCTTCTAGATCCTAGCTCCCTTTCCCTCTTTCCTCTTTCTCCTCTCTGGCCCTTCTCTCGACATTTCCAAGCAAATGGTAATGAAGAATTGGGTGTTAGCTTAGTAAGATATTTATATAAAAACATTGAAATTATGCTAGCTCCGTAGCTTTGACCTCCCCAACGCTACCGTGGTCCCAAGGGATTTTGTTTATGGAATTTTCTCATGAATAACGACCTCAGCGCTCCTGAATGCTTTCTAATAAATAGGGAAGACAACGCCACAAAGGCCAGCACTACTACGCTTACAAGGACATAAATTTTATTCACCCAGACAGAGAGCTTTGTGTCGAAGTGCTTCCAAAAAATAATTTTCAGATACTAATTTTCTACTTAAATCATATTCACAAAAATTCACAAACACTTAAATAAATATATAGTTCTTACTAGGTTCACTTTAGGTTATTGCAGGTAGACTAGGTACTGTAGCAATGGACATTACAATAATCACGTAAATGTTGAGTTTTATCATGACGTCAGTCTATGCAACCAAGGATTTGCCTCTTGGGGTGAAGCTTGAATGATAAATTGATAATGTGTACTTTTTGGGCCTAATTGAAAACATTGATTTTGGTGGCATTTGGAGAAGCTTTAAAGGAGCAGTTGGTAACCGCCAGATCTTCAGAATGAATGTTGGCTTGTAGTTATGTATTTGTTGTTATATCTCAAGTTGAGCTAGCTTTTATTCATATAATATTATTTTTTTATGATTTATTTTTCACTGTGTATATCACCCAGTTGATTTATATGTGTACAAGTGAAGGCTTTGAATATTTCGGGTGTGCAAGTAGGGAAGATTTAGCTAGTGGATTGTCAAATAGATTGGCGGAGTGGGTGGCTGGTGAGAGTTATTTGGAAGTTCATAGGAAAGCCTTCCATGACTTTATCTTTGTAATAGTCATTTGTATTAGCTGTTCCTGTTTGGTTCTTTTTGTATTTGATAGGTTATTTAGCTTAATGACTATTTCGATTCAGTCATTTATGTATTGCTTTGTTATTACACTGTGCTTCCTATACCATGGGCTGGCTAGTGTTTCTTTCTTTTCCAACTAGGCCAAGTCGGGGGACTACTGCTCTGGTTCGAGTTTTGTTCTTCGCATGCATTCGGTCTAATGCTGGTGGCTTCTTTGGCTGACTCCATTCAATGTGTTAATTGAGTTTGTCTGGGTTGGCAACTTCATTGTGGGTTTTGTTGAATGTTCTTCATGCACTCATGATTCAGGTCCAGACAACCCTTTTTGGAAACCAGATTTGGGCTGTGACAACTGCCCAGCGTTGTTGCTGTCCCTAATTTTGTTAAAGGTCTGCCCCAGTATGCAAAAGAAAGGATTATTTTTCATTTATTAAGGACTTACGTGGTTGACAATCAATCTCCATATGCATTTGCTGGGAATTTGCTTATCACTCATTTTTTGAATAAAGGGTAGCTTTGATAGAAATATATGCTGTACAAAACATTTTTGTATTTTGTTTGATCTTAAATGAAGATTGCTGGTTTAATGGCTCACACGTCTCTTTTCTTCTTTTTTTTTTTTTTTTAAAATCTGCTCATCAAGTCTTTCTTATTATTGATTTTACCCTTTTCTGTTTTAATTCTTTCAAATCAACTTTGTGCGCTTCCTGTCGTGTTTGTTTGGTAGTGATGCTGCCAGTTATATTACTTCCTATTTGCTGTATTTTATGGCATTGATCTTGTTTAGGTGGAAACTCAGAATTTGCAATGGATTTGCATCAGAAGGAGCAACCTCATGAAAATGTTTCTGTAATGCAGTCACAAAACTTTGCCGTGAGTGTAATTTTCAAGCTAAATTGTCAACTAATAGTTATAGTTATTCTAGTTATTTGATGATAAAATATATTATTAATCATGCAGATTGGGGGGTCTACTGGATTTAGCCATGGAGTGGCCTATCCATCAAATCGTCAGCAACACCAGCAGCATTCAACCCCTGTTAGTACTTCTGGTGGAGTCTCTTTAGCAGCTGGAAGCAATCAAGACCTTCTCCATCTATATGGCTCTGATTTGTTTCCATCTTCACATGGAGCCTATCAGTCTCAGGTATGCTTCTCAAGTTAATACTTCAATTTTAAGGAATCAGGCATGTTCCTGATGTTTCTACATAATTCCAATGAATGAACCTTTCTTTGTTATCTTTCAGGTTCAGAATACTCCTAGCCTTGGATTAAGAGCATTAAGTTCTCAAAACCCAGCTTCAGGCGGTGGACCTTATGATCAACTTATTCAGCAATATCAACACTCGCATAACCAATCTCAACTTCGCCTGCAACAGATGTCTGCTATTAATCAATCATATAAAGATCATAGTCTGAAGTCCATGCAAGGGACGCAGATGTCTGAGAGGTTTGGTTTGTTGGGTTTGTTGAGCGTAATCAGAGTAAACGACCCAAATCTCACATCCCTTGCTATGGGGATGGATCTCACAACTCTGGGATTGAATTTGTTAAGCCCACCAGGTGATTTGCACAAGAAATTTAATTCCCCATGGTCTGATGAGCCAGCCAAAGGAGAGTCCGAGTATTGCATTCCAACTTGTTATAACTCTAAACCACATCCAACATTAAAGGTAGAACAACTTCTACTACTGCCTTTAATAGATAGTGTAGATATTTGCTCCATTAATTAGTGGCGCTGAACATGTTCTTCTGATACAGCAAGGACATTTTGAGAAGTTCAATGATGGGACACTATTTTACATCTTTTACAGGTCTGCTCCTGATTATTTTCCTCTCAGTATTTGCTTTGATGACATTAATTTCCTTAAGTTATACCTTCTCTTTTCTGCAGCATGCCAAAGGATGAAGCTCAGTTGTTTGCTGCTTATGAACTGTAATTTGCTCCTTCCTCTCCTGTCTTTATATGAATGTTAGATTTCTGCTTTACATTCACCTGTTCGGAGATGTTGAAATGATTGAGTATTGGTATTGTTATTCTTCTTGTGCAAGTAGTCAGGGAAAGATGAAGGCTGCCAAAATAACAATTACTATGTTACTGGTCTTTTCTCCTGCACTCTATTAGCAATTTTTTGATCTGACTTCTGTTTATGTAACCTACGTGGATCAAGTTATTTCTTTTGCCTTTCAAAATTTGTTTGTCAATACTAATAAGTTTTACATTTTGTGGTTCATATTTGAAATCTGTGCGCAAGAAGTTGTGATGGCTGAAATTCTGTATTTCTTGGTTGTAAGTAGAAGATGATCTTGTAACAGTATCTGATGCATGATGGTTTAGGCTTTAGGATTTCCTTATGCTATTGGACTGATACACTAAATGTAAATCACATAGGAGTATTTAGGCTATATAGATCACGAACCATTGAGAATCTTTAAGGATCTTTTTTTGGCTAGAGTATTATTTTAACATTTCTTACCTGAGCAAACAATTATATTAGGACAATTTGCAACCAATAAAGCATTAATTGGCTTTGAAAATTTAAGTTTGTTACATTTGGATGCTCCGAAATGAATATTTGGATATTTATTGGACATTTGGTTCATTTAATTGGGTGGAATGTGCTTGTGTGATCTCGCAGTCTCAAACACGCATAAATATTTAAAACATTCTCCTACAGGTTAAGAATTCTGTTTGCCCATATCTTTGCACTTGTTATTGTGTTCACTTGCCTGGTAGATGTCATGTGTTTATCTCTGTCCTACTTTTCCTCTCTTGCCTGTTATTCCATCATGGAAATATTTTTTTTTCTAAAACACATGCATTGGCAGATATTCACGGAGATGGGTCTACCACAGAGAGCTTCAGTTATGGTTAAGGAGAATCGGAGAGCCGCTTGTTAAGACTCAAACATATGAAAGGGGATCGTATCATTACTTCGATCCAAGTACATGGCAAACTATTCGCAAGGTAGGGACATTTGTCCTGGAATTTTGTAATTTGATTTCTTTTGCTTATGTTTTATCTGCTGAATGTACTTTTTTGTTCTCTTGCAGGACAATTTTGTCCTTACATATGAGGCATTGGAAAAGAAACCAATCCTTCCTCAACATTAGACGTTATAAAGTTAGGTGTGTATTTGGTTTTCGATTAGAATTTGCCAGGTCTGTGGTGCCGTTGCTTCTTTCACTCGTGACATTTCTTCTGATGAGGTGGTTGGTACTTCATGTTAGTCATCAAGTGTCCCACTTCTTGGTTTCTGCATTTTCAATGACAGCGCGATCAACTTCAGTAATGCCATGCATGGTAAAGTTTGCCAAACGTCTTTAATATATAATGCTTTAAATTCATTCATAGGAAAAAAATAGTAATCCTCTCTTGTTTTTCTGCATTGAAACATTTGAAACAAACATTCAAACTCCCTTACGACTTTGACATGGTGTAAAGGCTTAAAATAGTTCCCCGCTTATTGATAAATATCCAATTTAGTCTCATTCTTTCATAATGACTCAATTTAAGCTTCGTTTGGGATGGCTGGCTTTTTTAATGTTTCTTAAAGTAGCTTTCATAGTACAAAAATTAAAATTTATGTACTAGAAAGCTGTTTTAAGAAGCAATAAAAAAGTTGGCCCAAACAAAGCTCGACTATTAGAAAATGTCCTAATTTAGTCACAATGTCAAAAGTAACGGTTAAAATTAACCCCAATAGTTAAATGTGAGGGCATTTTACGTATTATGGTGTATGTGAAATTATATTATTAATTTTATATTATTTGTTATTTATCATAGTAAAAAAAATCATAATAGAAGTTAATCAATTAAATAACAAGAATGAATAATTAATAAATGTGGTTAACTTTCATTATAATTTTATATTTATTTTAATATGATAAACAATAAAATATATAAAAATAATAATATAATTTCACATACACTTCAATACCCAAAAATAACCTCACATTTAATTGTTCGGGTTAACTTTAACTATTTATTTTGATCTTGAGATCAAATTGAGATATCTAATAGTCGGGGGACTAAATTAGGACTTTATGAAAGTCTGATATTAAATTTGACATTTACTAATAGTCAGGGAACTATTTTGGGCTTTTACTCGTTGATATGGTTTAAACTAATTGCATTCTGCACGTGCATGGGTAGTATTGGCTACAAATCTTGAAAATGTTGACATACAAGATTGATCATTTTATTCTTATATTGCAATCTATACTCTTCGTCAATTTAATTCAATTAGTTGGTCCATCTTTTTTTTATCAGTTGCATGCCATGAAAGTATTTTTAGGTGTCAAATTGAGTGGGAAAGAAATGAGAATGTTCAAGTTGAATGCATGCAATATTAGGAATTAGGATAAACAGATTGAGAAATATGGTTATGCAAGTATTGTGGGAGTACCACTTATTAAGTATATTTTGATGAAAATTAGACTTAGATTGTTTGTGCATGTATGTTTGAGATCAAACTTGCAGTGCAAATGGAACTTTCAAGACATGCAAAAATTTTTAAAAAATGTCTGGCTTCAATAAGCTTTCTACTACAATCTTTTTAAAATGTCAATTGAAAAAAAAGAAAAAAAATTTTCAGATATATGAAGAGTTGTACCTTGCCTTCTAAATGAAAATTGAGAGCATCTAAGAATTCATGCCTTAGTGAAGGAGTGCCCTCCTTCAGAATAGTACTGTTTGATCTAATCTATGGATCCAATAGCTACTTATAGGAGTACCAATCTAATTTATTGATGATTAAATTTATTTAATTATTGTGAGATAAGCTTATCCACCTAGCTTATCTTTTGCTCCGATTTAGAGGACCCAAGACGAGTTAAGGCATGCTTAAAATTGTCTGTCCAAAGGATATTAAAATGAACTGTTTGGTTTTTTTTTTTGAAAAAATGCAAATTTGCATTAAAAGAAAAAAAAGAACACCCTAATGCAAGCTAGAATAAAAACAAAGGGTTCTTTGATCCAACAGGGAAATGAACCTTATTGAAAGCATATTTGTTAAACTAAACTTATGATAATTGAAATGAGATCCACTATTTCCCATTTTAAAACCCTTGGGGTGGAGGGGATACCAAAAATAAAACAACCCGTAAGTTTGATTAGCATCCCAGAGTTCCTAACCGGTTGAAAAATAAGATCTAATACCGATCCCATAAGCAATTAGAATAAATTTAGAAAACAAATATAAGTCTAAAAGAAAGCAAAAGAAACAAACTAAAAATTCTAGAAAGAAAATACAATTATTCCTAAATATCCGAAAAACACCTAAGAAAACTTTTAATAGATTTCTCAGATGCCACTTCCAAATTCCGCAGCCGTATTCCAAATCAAGTAATATGCGGTACTCTTTAATCAGGAGCTCCATCATCAAGTATCTTATAAAAAATTTCATACTGTTACTTTCAATGTAATAACAAAGGGGAAGAACCCCGCATAAATTTCTTTGAGCTGAGATCTGCCATCCTTCTTCTAGGTAAGTCTTCCATTAGGTAGCACCTTGTGAATTTCTAGGTAAGTCTTCCTCATAAATGAACTGTTTGGTTGGGTGAATGGACTTATACTAGTTCAAACTTTGAGCATCAATCAATTAGCTCCATTAGGTAGCACCTTGTGAATTTAGATGATGCTGTGTTGGGTGTTTTCTTGGTCAGCTAATGACTTCATGGGGATTGATGCACGTATTAATGATTATGAAAAAAATTATTTCAGCCAGATCCTTCTCTATAAATCTGTTGTGAATTGACATAAATTTTTCTTCAGTTTGGTACCCATTATAAAATTTTGCTGTTTCGGTAGTTTCAATAATTTCAGTAGTTTCCTGGGGAGTTAGTTTCAGTCCTGATTACATGTACTTTTTAATTATAAAATATTATAGAAGGTATATTTTAAATATGAAATAAAATGGATTATCTAATTAGCATTCAATTTATTATACAACTACATACAATCACAGTACTTCGCAGTACAACTACATACAATCACAAGAAATTCTAATGGCTTGCTCTGCTCTGCTAGGGTTCCGCCGCCTTTCCCCTTCGACGTCATTTGAGGGTTTTCTTCTCCTTTGATTTTCAGGTATTTGTTTTTACCTTATGGCGTCTGCTCGCCTTCGTGATCCCGGATTTTTAACTGGGGCTTTTGCGCCTCTTTCGTTTAAGGAGGCTTTATCTTGTATTTCTTCGTCTTCCTTCCCTGAGTTAAGTGTGTCTTCTCATCGTGGCTTGCCGGCTTTGTTAATTTCTGAGGAAGAGGTCCGGTCGCTAGCTGCACCCTTTGAATTTTCTTTGGTTGGGCGTTTTCCAGGTAGACGACCTTCGATCGATGCTATTCGGTCAAATTTGCTTCAATTAAAGTCGTAGGGATTTTTCGGTCACTGTGCTTAATCACCGGAATGTTTTGATTAAACTGGTGAATGATTTGATTTTGCCGGATTTTCACTATAGCTCTTATTTTGTTCAAAATTGCTATATGAAAGTAGTGAAATGGTCTCCCAATTTGGATGTTGAGGTGGATTCTCCTATTGTGCCTATCTGGGTTTCTTTCCCCCTCCTTAGGCCTCATCTATTTTCTCCTAGGATTCTTTTCGGATTAGGTTCTCTGTTTGGTCGCCCACTCTAGTCGAATATGGCTACTGCGTCCTGTTCCCATCCGTCTATGGCTCGTATTCTTGTTGAAATGAATGTTACCAAGAAACATGCTGATAAGATTTGGGTTGTTTTGTGGAATCGGGCTATGTTCAGACTATAAATTTCGATGATATTCCTCATTTTTGCATGCACTGTAATTCCTTAGGCCATTCTAAGGATTTATGCCCTATTTTACATCATTCTCTAAAAGTTTCTAAACCTGTGGATGTCCCGTGCCGGAAGCCGGAGTTGATTGAGCCTGTTGATGTGAACTTTAATCTCTCTAGGGAGGATACTGTAGTGCAGGAAGCTGTTGCTAATAATTCGGAGGATGCTGTTACTGTTTTGTCTCCTAATGCTATACCTTTTATTCCCTCGTTGGATGGTATCGGTCTTGCGGACGGTGCTGTTGATTTGGTTCCCTCTGTGAATCCTTGTGAGAATTCTCTGTGTGTGGTGGCTCATCTGGTTTCGAATTCTATGCATGTTAATGAGGCTTTGCTGTCTGTGGAGTTGGTTGCTCCGGTTCATGGTGTGGTGGTCCCTGTTGTTCAAAATATATCGGAAAATCCTTCGCCAGGTGTAGAGGCGGCATGCAATCCGGTTGTTAATGTGGATAATATTGTTGATAGTGTGCGAGTAGATAACTTGAAAGAAAATTCGGTGTGCTCTAACAATTTAGTGGATGTTCCTGTTAATTTGGTCAATCGCTTGGGGGAAAATTCTGGATTTGATATGCGAAACCATATGGATTGGCTGAATGGATCGTCTGAATTTGAATCGGAATCCGAGTTTTCGGATTGTGGTTTGGCTTCTCAGGATATTTGTGGAGGATCGGACCCTGGAAATGATTTTACTTTGGTTCGTGATAGGCCTGTTATCTCAGTTGCTTCTCATGGGAGATTCTGTGGGAGGGGACGAAGGAGAAGATAACCTTTCTGTATAATGTATTTTTCCCCTGTTTCTACGGGTTGGTTTTTGCGATTTGGTGGTGCGATGGTTGATAGGGCAATGATGTGGCTGGGGCTCGTTTCCCTTTAGCCTTGCTGGTGGCAACCATTGGCACAGTTCTTATTGGTGGATTTTGGGTGATGCTAACTCCTTTTGGATGGTCCGTGCGGGGCTTCTGGGATGCTGGGAGCATCGGCCTTTTTACTGAGTCTTTTTTGGTAGTTTTTTATCTTCTCTTTTTTTTTTTGTGTTCATTTGCTGTTGTAACCGCCTTGAATTTTGCTTAATATATTTGCTACACTTTAGGTTTCATATCTATGCTGTTCTTTTGCAGATCATAATTTCCTGGAAGAAGATCAGGCAACCATTCCCATGGTGGTGGTCGTTGCCATATTGCGATGGACCCACTTATTGATTCAGTAATTGTCATGTTAGTGCTGATGTCTTACTATTGCCAACTTCGGTGACCATAAATTTTCTTCTTTTTTCTGTTTTTACAATTAGTTTGTTATTAAGAGCTCATCAAATGGAAGGATTTCTGCATGAAAAAAAAAAGATTCCACAATACCATCTGATTACATCCAGAAAGAAATGATCACTCTACAAAGGCTAATCATATAGTACTACTTTTAGAAACTCGGTTCAGAATCAGAGGTAGCTCAGGCATGTCAACTGATCATTCTTAATCAAGAATCTAATTTAAATTTGATATATTATTTTTTTGAAAAATCAATGCTATCGTTTTATGTGCAAAGATGTTCTTTTGAATCCTTTTGATGGGATACTTTTTTTTTTTATATTACCGACTTTGTGGCTTTGCATTAGAGAGCTTTTATTAGCTTTTCTATTTTATCGAAAGGCTGATCTTTAGACATGGAGTAATTCTATTTTTTCGACTTTGTGGCCTTGCTTGCGGGAGTTTTTATGTGAATATTTCAGCGTAATAATTGGGCAGCCATATTTATACTTTCAGTTGCATTGAAATTTACTTGTCTTTAAAGTTAGCAATCTATTGAAATATATTGGATTGTGGACTATCGTAACTGCAGTCATAGAGTTTTCGAATATTTAGCATTAATGCTCAAGGAATGGTTTCACTGCTAAATTTGATTTTTGATGGTTAAACGAAGTAATTCTTTTTTTTTTTTTATTGTTTGGTTATGTGAGAGGATTAAGACTTTGTTTGGGATATCTTTTGATAATTGTTTTTTCAATATTTTTTTTTTTATTTTTTGGGTATCAAATAGTTATTATTGAAAGAAATAAGATAAATATTCCAAATGAAGTTTAACACTCAAATATAACAACATCGTCTCTATCTCACTACGTGAGGTAGATAATATGAATTTTTTTTCTTTATTGTATTTGGTTAATAGTCAAATTCTTATTGAAATTTAATAAAAATATTATTTATGGTATTTTCTAACTTTTTTTTAGGTCTATATTTATTTATTTTTAACATAAATCAAATTTATTACATCCACCCTCCTAATCAAGAGATTGGAAAATTGGCGTTTTATACGACTCTTTTTAATCTTTTTTGTCATTAAATTTATTTCAATTTTTTCATGTATATATTTGTTTTGCATTTTGTTTTTAAGAATAAAGTCATTCATTGCCTGAGCATCTTCATCACTTCAACACTAAACTTAATTGTATGCTTATTTTTTAAAGGCTAAAATGTTGTGTCATAAAGCATTACAAGTCTTACAATCATTTATATATATATATATTAAGTTTAAGGGGTTCTTTTCTATCACACAATATATATACCAGCTGCATTCCTATATTTCAACCATCCAATTTCGATTTTACTAATAATACCTCCATCAATTTCACCATCACTTTGAACCAATAGATCGAAGGTTTTTAAAATGTGTATTTTTTTAATGACTTGATCGCCTAAAGTCACAATTCCTCAATTAAATTTAACATTATTAAAATTACACATCATGCATTCAGTTTAATTTTTAATGAGCATTTGTCCATTTTAAGGTTCCACACGATGGGTAGTGAATCGTGTGTTTTTCCCCCTATTTTCATGCTCCCCGCTCCCTTTGCTTAGCCTAATTGAGGCTAGGGTTTTAGTAATTGCAATCTTTTAAATTAGCTGAAAACCTTATGCCATTTAATTAAACAAAACACTTAAAATTTAAGCCATTAAATAATTAGATAGTAGGCAATTTAGATTGCCAATTCATTTGATGGTCTTTTATATGGATAAAATATCTACATCATTTTATTTGAGGTTAAAGGTCTATTTCAGATAGTTTTGTCTGGTTATTATTTTCTAGTTGATTCATCATTTTTTAAAAAAATTCTTATGATGAAAAGTTGTATCTTGCAATTTAGATTATTTTTCTTATACCAACTTGACAATCAATTTTATAAAATGTTACGGACATTTCAATCAAACGCTAAATTGAGCCAAGCTTTAGACATATTAGAGAGGTGTAACGTAGCATAGGAATGTTAGCTACTCTGCAGAGTTAAAATAGACAAAATAGCTCAAAGTGAAGATTTTGAGACCACAAGCTCTGAGTCTACCTTATGATTTTTTTTTTTATTTTTTGTAAAATTAAGCATTTAATACTATTTTTTTAATATTAATTTGATCTTTATGTGTAATTGATCTCATGTATATTGAGAAGTTGGTTGGTGAGTGCCGATATGTGAGTAAGAAGGAGAGGGGTTGGGTAAGTGATGCTGATGGCATGCACAGAGAGGGGTGTGCTAAGATTTTGGTTTAATTTGGAATAATTTTGTTATTATTTATTAAAAGATCAAATAGGAACTATGTTTGCGATCTGAACAAAAAAAATAATAAGAAAACTATCTCAAATGAAATCTTAGCTGAATATGTTGATGAATGTTAGCCACCTACTTAATAAAAAGAAGAAGTGCTAAGATTTTGGTTTAATTTGGAATAATTTTGTTATTATTTTTTAGGGATTTTTACATACATAACACCTAAAACTGTTGAAAATACATATCTAACACCTAAACATTAGTATTTACTTATCTACCACCTAAATTCTTCATCTCCTTCAATTCTACCACTCCGTTTATCCGCACCCGCACGTCGTCATCCTCGATGTCGTTTCCATCCGCAGGAATCCCACCGCAGATTGATCGCCGACTTCGATTTCGGTATCGGCCCCATCTTACTCAAAAGCTCCTTGAAATTATACTCCTCCAGCATCATATCAAACAAATCCCCACCTTCACAAATAATCCTCTGTATCCTCCATTCATCCAAAAAGCTCATCTTCCTTACTCTGTCCGCATGACTATAAGCCTTCATCTTAAAAACAAAATCTTTAATCCTCCTAAAGCAAAAAACTGCAATGCCATCCCGCGTCAGCCAAAATAAAATTACTCTGCCTCGAGTGCCGATAAAAGGTCTCACCTTTAAGAAAAATATTGGCCGTCGCTCGCCAGCTGCTGAAATCGACAAAGAATTCGAAAGAGTACAAGTAATGTCGGAGCTCTAAGTGGAGAATGGAGGGGAATCCATTGCACGATCGGAGAAGATCGATGGTTTCGGGGCTGGGGATTTCGTCGGCGTCGGACATGATGAGAATGCGGGAGAGGAGGATTGGAGGAAGGAGGAGTGAAGGAACGGTAGATGATTTTGTGGGAGGCGAAGGAGAAAAAGGAGGAGCTTTGATTGAAGAACAGGGGTTTGGGGAGGCCGGTGAAGGTGGAGTTGGATTCGAGGAGGAGGAAGCGGTGGATGAAGGGGAGGAGAGTGCGGTGGCGGAGGTGGAGGATGTCGAGTTCATTGTTGAAGATGATTGCGTCGAAAACGCGGCGAGGGGAGGAGCGGTGGAGGTGACAGAGGAAGGGGAGGGAGGCGTTGGGGGAGTGGAAGTGAGGGAGGCGAGTTAAGGGAAGAGGAGGGGAGTCCCAAAGGGGGCGGAGGAATTCGTCGAGCTCAAGGAAGTGACGACGTGCGGGTGCGGATAAACGAAGTGGTAGAATTGAAGGAGAGGGAAAATTTAGGTGGTATATAAGTAAATACTAATGTTTAGGTGTTAGATATGTATTTTCAAAAGTTTTAGGTGCTATGTATGTAAAAATCCCTATTTTTTAATGTAATTTTTAATAATTTTTTTCAATTTAAAAATTTCTATTAAAAAATAGCTTTAAAAAACAATAAGAAATCTGTCTCAAACGAAACCTTTATTAAAAAAAAAAAGATCAACTAGGAACTATGTTTGCGATCTGAACAAAAAAATAGTAAGAAAATTATCTCGAACGAAATCTGAACTGAATATGTTGATGAATGTTAGCCACCTACTAAATAAAAAAAAGAAGATATATTTTAGTCCAATGAAATAATGACATGTGGAGTGAATGAATAATAATCCAATATGTCAAGTTTCCATTGGAAGAGAGAGAGCTTTTGGTTGCTAAGTTGGATTGGGTAGCATTACTTGAGGGAAATCCAAATGGGCAAACCAATCATGCTATGAAGATAAGATTGTCACTATCATCCATGCCAATATGAGAACTGCTCAAGTGGCCTTACCCACCATTGTCCAATGATGATGTGATTGATTTATTTAACCCTTTAATCCAAAGTGCAAATACTTACCTGAATACAATCAGCAAGTTTTATTGTGGTGGAAGTTGAAATGTCCCTTTTATATATGTAAACAACATTATGGATGTCACCATCATTTTAAAAAAATATTTTATTAAATAAGCTAGATGCTGATGGGTGGGCCAAGATGACTAGTTATGTCACTTTCATTGTGATTTAATGGTCTTAAGTTCAAACTATGGAAACATTCTCTTCACTAATAAATGTGAATTATTATTATTATTTTTACTAATAAATGTGAATTATTGTAGTTAGAGTGCTAGATATTATGGTTGTCAAAATTAGGTCACAAGTTGGGTTCGAGTTGAATCTGAAATTGACCTGACCAGAATCTGACCTGGTTTTGCAAACGAGCCAGGTATTTCAATCCGAACCTGACCCGCAAACACGTTCTGGGCGTTGCAACCGAACGATTAGCTTAAGCACTGAGCAGCGTAGGTAGCGACACAACAGCGCCCGCAATAGCACCGCAACTGCGGTAAAGGTGCCAGCGGCATGATCGTCAGTAGGACATGACTCATGCAAAGAGACACGTGACGCGAGAAGACGGGGTAGACGCGACGAGGGCTGTGGGTAGATGTGGCGCAACACAGTCAGCACGGATCAATCCAGGTCATTCCCGGGTTTCCGTGTCAACTTGAACCCAACCTGATTTTTGAAATGAGCCGATTTGTTGAACTCGAACTCGACCTATTTCTCAAATGGGTTGACCTAACCGAGAATTTTCAGGTCGGGATTAGGTCAGATTTTCGAGTCGTGTCAAATATTAACACCCCTACTAGATATGCTTTTCTTAAGAATAAACATAATTTCTTCTTAAAATTATATTTTTAGCAAATATATGAGGTTGGATTCATTCTATTTAGGCTCATGCCTCAAATGAAGCTCAACCTTTCCAATAATTGTTTAATTCTAATTGAGATTATTGATAGTAATGATATGCATTACTTCAAAAATTCTTTATGGCCATTTGAATATCAATTTGATTCATCAAAACTTTTACAATGGACTGCATTAATTCTATAATAGCATAATGAAATTTTGCATGCATTGAATAGTTTTAATTAGAGAAATATATGATAAAAATTATGATTTTAGATGAGCTTATATATGTTGTCAAATCATTCTTATATTTTGTATATACTTGACAAACAATTAAATAATTATAAAAATTTATGAAACTGAGTCCTCGAATAAATCTCAGTAAGATAGTAAATTTTTTTTAATTAATAAAATATAGTATTTGGAGTAAATCATATTTCTCAAGGCATTTATACAGATTCTTAAGTGCTAAATAAATTATAATTTTTAACATAAAAATTATTTTGGAAACCAATTAGACTCCAATAACAATAGTAAACATTATCATGTTTTTGAATCTAACCATATTAGATGGTTGAATCAACTGGATGAACCTAAACAAATTAGTGAGCCAAACCCTTCCTCTTGTTGCATGAGAAGGCCATGCATGTCATGCCTTTAGGTTGGGTGACAACCATCTTTGCCTCTACCTATATACCCCCCTCCCCCCTTCTTTCCTCTTATTGCACACGCCAGTGATTATGTATCTTTTTAGGTATGCAGAAAGACAAACATTTCTTCATCATAGGATTTTGATGGTCCCATCACCTCTGTCATTAAAGCCAAGTAGTTGTACTTAAATCCTAACTAATAACTAACTTAAGATTTTCCAAATTATAATAATTATTACAATAATCTAAAATTTATAACAATGATTTACATACTTCCATTTGTCATTCTTAGATGATGTTGCCATTCTAAAGAGAGCATCCATTTGACATTCACATGAAAATATACATTCTAGAAGATTCATATGCTTCATGATTTTTTGTTTGTTTGTTTGTTTTTTTTTTTTTTTTTTTTTTTTTTTTTTTTTTTTTTTTTTTTGAGATTACATCTTTGTTCCACATTAATTGTCCTCCTATTTCAAAAATTTTAAGTAGCAAGTTATGATCTTATTAAGTTGCATAAGAAATGGAAGAGAAATTATCTATAGTAAATTAATGTTAGTCCTAAGATTTGTTGTTTCCTTCATATTTTGGTTTTAATGTGTCCTTCATTAATTCATTTAGGGTTATAGATTTGATATCATCAGGTGGTATTTTAATTATAGTATAATAGTAGTGGAATGAAATAGATGGTTGACCTTCTCAAGTGGAGAATGTGAAAAAATACAAATGCTTGAGATTGGATGAAGAAGGGGTGTAATTAGTATTAATGAGAGTTAAGGGTTAGTTGAGAGGAAGTCTTAGATTTAGGAAATATTTTTGGGGTTTGGGTTTAATACTAAGCTTAGTAATGGATGGTAAGGGATGTTGGAGAGAGGTTGGTGATGAGTTTAGTTCATAAAAGTTGGACATGCAATGTCTTACCACTATAGGAAAAACAATCATTTCTAGTGACAGCTTTCACCAAAAAATTATCAATTCAGTTAGAATTTACATTTTCCGGCAGTGTTTGACGAAAAATATTTCATCGATAAAAGCCGCGCACGAAAATTAAATCCGACGGAAACTTTTTCTCTGGTCTTCTGACCGCTATCCAACGGATATGTCCTATTAAAATTGTCATAATACAACAATGGTAACTACGTCGAAAAGGCCGTCACAAATTAAAAAAAAAATTTTGATGGACTGCGGCAGCTTTTTAGCTGTATTAAATGTCGGGTATCCTTCTTAAGTCCAATAGACTTACTAACAGAAGTGTTCGTTGCTGTAACCGTTGGTAATGCTTCCTATATCTAGTGGATCTGTTTGCCGATGAAGCTGTTGATAACTTTTTGCTGCCAATTATCATTCTATAGGCATCAAAAATTCTGCTAAAAAATTGGACCAAAGTTCACTAACGAATATGTAGCTGAAAAAGTTGTCAGAAACCTGTAGCATTTAAAAAAAAAAATTGCAGCAATTTAAGGTTATTAATTCACACATGTTTATGATTCAAATTTTAACAGTGTAAATAAATTTTATGAATGCCATCTCATGTGACCTGCAGAGCTCATATATGCATATACCCGCTGAAGTTTATAAATGATTGGAAAATAGAACAAACTGGAATATGGCACATCCTTTCCTTTCTATGTTTCCCCGCCTTGGGTTTGTATCAAGATGCACCACAAGTACGACAAATAACTTCTATTACAATATCCTTATAATACAACATACAACCATTCATATAACAATAATCTTGATAGCATTCAACCCAACTTTGATTCTAACATCTTTGTCCGATACGAATCTATAGGAATTAAATTATTCTCAGGGTTTGTTTCCTTAATAAAAGGTTATGTATTCATTGAAGCACTTTTGAGAAATGTTATATTCAATTTTAATACTGAGCATCCTTACGTCTTTGTTAGGTGACTCATCTATATGTTATCTAAAAGTCAAACTTACTGCATCAAAAATAATTTGTTCATATATCCTAATAATTTGATCATCCTCTACTGTTGTTGAAGTTGTTGAGGGACCTCATCAACTATCTGTATAAGTCTCATACTCTCCATGTGATGTAAAAAACCAATACCCCGAGACAAATTCTGTATGATAGAAATTAGGTTTAACATCACGGGTTTAAGAAAAGCTTGATTTTTATGCTTTGAACATGAACATTTAAACATTTCATTTGACATAAATGAAAGTAGTTGACATGTCATGTGAATAAAATAATCTACTCGCTGAATAAATTCATTTGTCAGTAATTTTCTTTCAGGTAATAATCTATTGTATATCCAACACCTCTCAGTTGTAATATCCATCATCTATATAGCCTAATCATTAAGAGAAATTAGAGTAATGAATAAATACCTAAAACATCTTTAAATTCCTACGTATTGAGAATACATGCCTTAATTTATAATAAGAAAATAAAAGTATAACTTCATAATCCTTATTAACTTTAGAAGTATCAGAGCAGATTAGCGGGATTTATGGGATTTAATCAGAGAAGTACGACGCATCCAAGGTAATGAATTGATTCACATTAATTTTAGAATAATGTTTATTTTTCCCTTATTTTTTATGTTTATTAACCAATTAAATAAAAAATAATAATAATAACATGGTATTATTATTATCGTCCGCGCAAGCACTGGGTACCTAGCGGTACGCAGCGGTACCGAGTAGAGTACCGCTAGGTACCCAATACTTGTGCGGACGATTCTCCCCATCCGCACTTCGCACCTAATAATCTCTCCAATTGAAAACACAACCATAGTATACAAAAAGGCATGGAAAGATTTCCCCTCTTATTCCCAACCATTAAAACCCCAACAGCACTAACTTATCATTGATAAAGTACTGTTTTTTTATTTTTTCACAAACTGAACCGTATAGTGATAAAGAACAAAACAAACCGTCAAAAGAACAAAAAAAAAAAAAAAAAACCGTATAGTGACAGCTCAATCAGTGCCTACTGCCATGTTCTTTACTGCAGGCTGAAAAAGGGAAAGGAACAATTCACGTGAGACCCAAAGGACCAACAAAGGACCATTTCATCTAAGCTAAGCGACTGATTCACTATGAGAAAAAAAAAAAGAAGTTGAGCTAAGATTTAAGGGTTGTTTGCATAAAATTAATTGTTTATGAAGATCAAATTTAATTTAGAAAGATCTTATCCAACCTTTTTAACAGTAAATTTTTTGCTTAGTATTTTTTGAAGATGATTGTAAAGTTATTGTGAGGAAAATAACTTTTTTGAAAATTGCTAAAAAAACTTCTTTGCACATAATTTTTTTTTAAATAGTGAGAAAATAATTGCAATATAGAGCTGTGGTCGCGCTCTTAAAATCAAAAGAGTAAGAAAAATGTTTCAAACAAATCATAAATTTATTAGTACCTACAATTGCTTGTACTTTAGAGCTCTCTAAATCGATCATTGCTCATCTTAATTTGTCAATCCCATTTCTGATTGATTCCATTACAAATATAGCGCAGGCCTACACATATGTTGCAAATGCGTCACAAATTAGTTGTAAATTTTAAAGAATTGGTTAATTTGACTCTAATCCACCACTCAAATGTGTAGATTTGTGACACAATAGTGTGGGCCTCCGAAGGAGCACCCAAAAGGCCTTAATGGGTCAAAATTGACCCAATAAGCCTTGGGTTGACCAAGTCAAAAGTTGACCTGGTCAACCTAGTCTCTCATGCCCATGGTTTGACAAAATCGAGGTCAACAACTAGCAATTAAAACACAACACTAATATTACTTTAATAACAACAAACACATAATAATTCAATTACAGGACAAGGAATGCATAACAATGAAGTGATATTGAATTATTATAAATGAATATATGTACTAAAAATAACTATATTAAATTTTTTTAATAATGTACATATCATAAATGTATATGTGCTTATAATAAACACCCTGCAGTGCAAATAAAGACATAAATTATAAAAATTAAAATGAGATACACTTTCATAATCATAATGCTACCTACTAATCATCATTCTTATTATCATTTTAAAAAAACAATTTTATTATGAGAGAAAAGGACAGTACAAGTACGGACCGAAACCAAAAACATCTATGAAGGGAAACATAAGCTAAAGCAACAAAGAGATCATAAGCCAAATGCCAGAAGCAAACTCAGAATGACAGCCCCCCGCAACGACCCACCGCCACCAAGGGCCATCTATTGGAGACAGAAATCTGCAGAAACCACCAGCAGCCTTAACCAACAAGCATAAGCAGACCACCAAGCAAGGTTGCCAAAAAGATGACCAGCAGGGTGATGTAAGGAGCTGCATCATCATCGTCCATAGCATCTGAAAAACCCACATAGACAAAAGCGACGGAGGAGAACCGAAGCTATTTCTTCTTAGCTTTACTTTTACATTTTTTTTACTTCCACATAGTCACCGAGAACATCCTCTGCAACCTCAACCGAAGGTGAAACTTCCTCATCCATAATCAACCAATCATTTTGGGCCAAAACCAAATTCTTCAAAGTACCGACCAGATGGGTCTTCAACTCAGCACTAGACATAACAAAAATAGGAATATCCACCAATTCCACATTTCTCTGGGTGAGATTAAAAATAGGAGAAGAATCTGGCACAACAGAGTTAATCGAAGCCTCACCAGAGAGGCGACAATCCACAGAATCCAACACAAGACGATCATCAGCAGACACATGAGTTACAATAAGAGTGGGAACAACCAGCGCACCATAAGACACTACATTACGAATATTAATAGCAGAACAAACACCCTCCCAAATAGCAGCCCATCCACTGACAACACCAGTAGAATAAAGATAGCCAACCCTAGGAGATAAAACATCAATAGCAGCCCTAACATGCATAGCCTCAAACCGGTTACCTAAAGGAATGGAAGCAATCTGCTCCATGCTAGCAGAGTCCAAATTCACACCAACCAAACCCCCAACATCAATACATTTCACCTTACAATTAGTCAAGGATAACATATCCTCCTCTCCAACACCATTCAACAAGGGCAATGGGTAGCCACAACCATCATCACAATTCTCATTAAAAAGCAAAACCTTCCCACCCCCAGGATTAACAAAAACAGTCGCAGAGTCATGACATCCAGCCCCAGAAGATACAACATGACTAACAACCGAATTGACTAAACAATGATTCGACACTGGTTCCACAACAACCTCCATATTAGGCACACAAGGCGGCGAACTTATAATATTAACAGGCTCAGTAGCAGTAGGAGGAACTACCCTTTGCGAATGGGACTTAGCTAGCTATGGGTGCAAGAGTATACATTCTTATTTGGAATGACCTAGAGATTTATAATGCAAGCAATACAAAGGCACATCCTCCAAAAAAAATTGACTGGACATACCCCAAATTATCCAGACCAATCCAAATCGTGTTAGGAAACTGTTTGGAGACATTCAATTCTACCAAAACACGAGCAACCGAGGGACGAGAACTAGTAGAGGTAGCGTGATCTATTTTAAAGGGGCGACCAAAAATATATCCGAGACCATGAAGAATGCTCGGAGAGAAGAGATGAGGTCTCAAATTTGGGAAAGACACCCAAATAGGAACAATACGTGATTCAACATCCACGTTAAACGAAGTCGACTACTTGATCAAATGCATGTAATATTTGTTAACGAAATAAGAACGATGTGCACAAAGATACGGCAATAATCCAAATCATTTCATAATTTTATCAAAACATTTTTTGGATTAAGGAACATAATAGAGAAATCACCATTCAATTTAAGATTGAAAAAAAAATTTCGAATGGCTTCAAGAGACGGCCGGTTGGTCGGAAATTTCCCAACCAAAGCGAACTCTAAAGGTGCATCAAGCGAAAGAATTTTAGCCTCAGAAATCCATGAGGGAAGCCCACGATGAGTACAAATCTTAAGTTCAGGAAAAGAAAAAACATTACCGGAAAGAGCATCCCGAAAAAATTATCATCCAAATGATGATAGGTTCCTTTCCACTCAAGTTTTAACATGTTCAATTCGTGAAATTAATCAACAAATAAACTAAAAATGATAAATTTAAGAGTAATTTTTATTGCTTGCTCTATGCCTATGCTTGCCTCATATGATTTTCTTAGTACTATAATATGAAATACAACCATAGAATAATTATCTATATGCATGCCACAAATAGTTATGTTGGGCTTAGAGGGGTTCCATTAAGTGGATATCCATATACTTATACTTAGACAGTTTTCTTGCTGTTTTTTAAAATAATTTTTTAATACAAATAATTTTAATAAAAAAAATTAAAAAACAGTAAAAAAATTTATTCCAAACAAAATTTTAGTCATTTCTTGAGTCTCATGTAATTCGTATGATTGTATGGAGATCAATATGGAGATCAACATCAATCTAGTAGTCATACATCTATGCTCTCCTCTCATGAAAGATTGTAGTATAATGATTTTGAAGAGACATAAAATCAGTATGCCATCATATCATTCATGCTCTAAATTCATAAGCTAAATCCATAAAAAAGAACATTAAATTTGATAGTACATAAATATTCTTCTTTTTCCTCTTCTTCCCACACATCCTCTTGAATTACTCTTCTTGTGTAGATGTTTTCATTTATGACATCTCTTATATTTCAAAAGAAATATTAGTAAGTATATTGTAATGATGAATTAAATTTGTTGCGTTTTAGAAAATACGCGGCGGTAGAGTTTGTAAATTCGCGTCCGAGCGTTGCACGTAAGTTTAACACACAAACAGAAAGAAAGAGTGAACACCAAGAGTTTTTACGTGGAAAACCCAAAAATGGGAAAAACCACGGGGCCTTGCCCAGTTGCAAATTTCCACTAGTGTTTTTGTAGATTACAAATGGCGGATTTCTTTCCACAAGTCGGGATAATCCAAATACAACTTGTCTCTTCCACGAAATTCACAAAATCCTGCGAATTCCCTGCGCTTCCTAAAAATCCGGCAGAGTTCCAGCGTCTCCAGGCGGCAGGAAAAACTCCGGCGGCGGTGGTCGAGGAGGTGAGGAATCTCCTATTCCCCTTTCTCCTTCTCCTTCTCTTCTTCTTCTCTCTCTTCACTTGAGTCCCTTTGGTGTAGAATGAGGGCTCTATTTATAGTTTTTCTGGAGTGGCATAGCCCGTAAATAGGCGTGAGATCAAGGGCGAATTGGGAGTGGTTTGAATGGACGGCCGATATCGAATCCTTTGATCATGCACCATTCGTTGGTCATTTGAAGTCCTTAATGATGTCAGAATTCGGAAATCTTGGGCTCGTTAGATTTTTCTCATCGAGCCGTTCGATTCGAGTATAAGCTCGTCAAAATCGAAGACCGTTTGGTAACTCAAATTG